>NC_046367.1:24542483-24752862 GCF_011125445.2 Fundulus heteroclitus
TGCGGCTCCACGGCTCTGCTCAGAGGTCTGCTCTCCAGTGCTCGGCTCCAGAGTTCCTCCCGGTCAGTTCTCACAACTCCTCATGCCAGCCAGCTTCTACAACCTTCCACCTCCGCGTGAAAGACTCTGGTCTCATACTCCATCTTCCAAACTATTCAATAAAACTCACTCATAGAACTGAACTCTGTGTGTGCGTGCTGTGTCCGGGTTAATCCCAGAAAAAAATATATCATAACAATAGTAGGTGTAAATGTTTTAATGTGTGCATTAATGATTTGTTAAATGGTTACCTGATAAATATCTTTATGTACTTCATCACACAAATGATTAGCAGGCACCTTGTTCTACTTTGGTTTCTCATTGCTCTTTTTTTTCTATTTTTCTAGTCTTACAAAGTCACTGAAAAAAATCTAAATGTTTCCTTTCAGCCTTAAGGTTTTAAAGCCAAGAATAAAAGACAAACGATGGCCTAGTCATGCCACTTGGCATTTTTGCCTTTGTATGTGATGTCATGAACCCTAATCTCTTGAGGAAACTGCTTGTGGCCGAGCCATGGGTTACTGCCACCTTTAGCCTTTATGCTAATACCACAGCTTTCTGTAGCAGTCTATTAGCATTCCTTTGGTCGACTTTTGTCTATCGCCACTAATGGAAGAGCCTACCATCCCCTCAAAGCAAAAAAAAAAAGTTTTAAAAATTACTTGTAGACTCTAGACGCTTGATGTCCCTGGAGGTCTGCAGGAAATAGTGCCGCAGAAAGAGGAAAACAGCGAGGAGAGGGACAACAGGTATGAGAATCCCGGGGATGATGACCCCGGCCACTGCAATGACGCCCATGACTTGCAGAAACACCTAAAAAAGAGAAGAGAACGTATGAGCCAAGCGTTCACAGTACACAGGGCTTTGCTGATTGGTATGAGTTCGGAGCACTGAGGTCTGCTTCTGACACCAGAATAAGAGTATATGTGTTTCTGCTTCATCTGAGACCGTTTGTTAAGTAACAGCGGGTTGTGGGATCGGGCTTATGTGACTCACAGTGTGAAAGGAAAACGATCACCGCGCTAATTCTCACTTAGTAGCAGGTGAGAATTTACCACTTGGCCACAGCAGCCTCATATCCCTGGCTCTCTTGGGCTTTCCCTTCAACACTTCTGGCCTGTAAGCCTAGCTGGCAGAACAGCCGGCCAGTGGGCACGGCCACGGTGACTGGCACAGAGCTCTGGGAACCACACTGTGGGTGTCTGATACATTACAGTCTAACTGCACAACCCTCAACAACATAGTGACTCATCACCTTTGTTAATGGCTCTGTGACACATCTAAACCAGGAGACCAGTGATGCCTGAACAGGATTGGTGGCGATGAGTCTGATGGCAACCAAAGAGACCGCAACCAACAGAGTAGAAAACAAAACAAGCCTCTGATAAAGAACCCTGAAGACTACCAGCATCAACGGCAAAAAAAAAAAAAAAAAAAGTGTGTATAAACCCATCTGACAGTGATCACCTCACAGGATTTATTCACTGTACTTTTTAAAGCAATAAACAAGAGATTACATAGATATAAACATAAACAGCAAGAAATCCAAACATACTTTCAACGATTTACCGGCATGCTGCCAAGTACACTTGTTGTTTGATTGCTCTGTTCAGTAAATGTCAATTGTAAAGGGACTTTTTATGTGCACCTGTATTAGATGTTCAAAATCCAAATTCCCAAAAAAAAAAAAATAGATCAACAGCTAAAGATAATTATGAAAAAAAGTTGTCTACCTAAAAAAAAGCTTTTATTTAATACTAATTATTTTGGTTATTTGACTGAATTCATACAGTATTTTCTAGGTATACTGACTAGCCCAAGCACTTTACACTATAGCTACATTCACCCAATAGCACTCACAAATGTTCGCACATTTATACACCGATATGCAAATCGGTTGACCTTACCCAGGGCCACGTCTATTTGTGACTGAGGCAAGCTGAAATTGAACCCACAACCTTCCAGTTGCAAGAAAATCCTATTATTCTCTGTCGACCCGTGTAGGAGGCATGAAAATTGTCTCTTTTTGTGCTTTTTTTTTTAAATACAACGCAGTTTTTCATAAATCTTTCATATATTTTCAAGAATTAGTTCAGCGCGTTATCATTCGACTTGATCACTGTATTTTAGATTTCAAAGTAGAGTCGATCAAATGCAGTCCAGACTTTTAAAAACACTGTGAAATAGGCCTTTGATTTAGCGTCGCAGGAAACTTTAGAGCAGATGATAACTTTATCCTCAGTGGCAGCACCTAATGCTAATCCAATTGTTTTATTCACACAACGCGCTGCTTCTTCTTTTCCTCAAAGGCTGTCACTTTTTAAAACAGGTGGAGGCTTCTCCACTGCTTTTGTGAGTGAGTGTTGTTGGAAAGCCAAAGGAGAAGCCTTTGTTCGTCCACTGTGTCAACTCACTGAAGGCACTCATGAATAAATTCCTTTCTTACTTCAAAATAAGTGTTTTAAACTTAGATAGTATAAGGTTTTAAGCTTAAAGCACTAAAGTTCATATTGGGGATTCATCATAACAGCTTAGACTTACTTCACCAGATGAGGTCATACGCTCACAGCAGTGGACAGACATAAAATGTACTTTAATTTGACAATAAATGTGGTGGGGTTTTAATATTGGGAGATCCCTAGTGCCTCAGTACATCTCTAGTGTTAAATGTTTTTAGTCGAAGACACTTAAACTATCTCAGACATTTTGATGTTTTAGTTTTTATTACATTTCTGCAAACATTTCAGTTTTTGTGCTAATAACAGATTTAGATTACATTCTTCAGTGGGCAAACTTTTTTTTCTTACTTGTATTAAATAAATGCTTGGTCAAAGACCTATAATAACACACAACATGAAAACCCCACACCTTAAAATTAGAAACTTTGGTGGAGATGAATCCTAAAAACCAAAGATTAGGATCATACTCTTACCTTCAGTGGTCTCCGACTACCCTCCGAGAGATGAAAATTTAATTTACCACCTTAATTGTGGATTTTTATCTGCCACTTATGCGCACATTTAAGCATGATCACTTTCACTGTAGGTTTATGATGAAAAGCCACTCAATTCCATTTGCAGTTCAGATAAGAGGGAATTACTAGTCCAACCATTGCTGTAGTGGAGCCCGCACAATCAAACAGAGAGTGAAAGCTACTGAGCACAACTGATCCCAAGAATTTCACAGTACATAAGTTTCAATCTAAGCTTTGATGGAAGGCTACCAGACTGCAAAGTGAGATGATGGTGCACGGGCCATCACTGCATGTTATCCAGCTTTTCCTTGAGGGGATAAAATATTAACTGAACAAACGTCTTATCGTGTATACTGGTTCTCCTTTGCTCCTCAGCTAATGACTGGTTGACACCATAGGAGACTGTTCTTTCACATATGCTGTTGGTTAATCTGAATTCTAATTAGGCCCAATTCAAATGCATAATTTTCCTGGCAGAACATTTCCAGGCAGACGCCACCAGATTTCAATTTTTAAATTTCCTGATATTTTGACAAGTCCATGATGTTGTGCACTTTCACCAGGCTCCTAGGGCCAATAGTAGTAAAGCAGGCCCACAACATTACATGTCCTCAACCATGTGGTTTGAAAGGGGCACGTGACTTTGCAATGCATTGTGGGATGCAGTCATGATTTTCTGGGGCAATGGCTTTTGTTTACATTGCTGCTTCAGCGACTTTGCTGTAACAGATACAGACTCAAGGTGCTTGAAAAATAGACCGTACTAAAGAGAAAGGCGATGGACACCTGGAAGGTGATGTAGATGAAGGCGGTGTAAACAAACAGGAGCCTGTTTCCAGGTATCCCACAATGCAATGCGGCAGTTACATCACCCTTTCAAGCCCCATAATTCACCTGAGATGGTTTTCCACACATTCATGTTAGAGCTGTGTGGAGGGTTTGATACCAAAAAGCTTAAACCTTTACTTGGCTAATAGTTGAAGTGGCGTTTCGTAAAAGCCCCACATTTATTTTTGCTACGGTAGGACAGAGAAAACTTTTTTTCCCAGCATGCCTCTCAAACAACCAACAATATTGTGCCGTCCCTTAAGGGGGCAGATATATATCCAAGCCTAAAGGCCCATTTACGCTCTGTTTGCTCACGTGAATACCACCACACACACACACACAGGCTTTTCTAACATTGTCAAGACAATTAACAATTAACAATCTAAAGACAATTACAAGGTCGGCTTTCTATCACCTGAAGAACATTTCCAGGATTAAAGGACTGATGTCTCAGCAGGACCTGGAAAAACTAATCCATGCGTTTATTTTTAGTAGAGTCGATTACTGCAACCGTGTTTTCACAGTTCTGCCTAAAAAGTGGATCAGACAGCTGCAGCTGATTCAGAACGCCGCTGTCCGCGTCCTCACTAAGACTAAGAAAGTAGAGAACATCACCCCAGTTCTAAAGTCCTTCCACTGGCTCCCTGTATCTCAGAGAATAGACTTTAAAATACTTCTGTTAGTCTATTAATCCCTGAATGGCTTAGCACCTAAATACATCACAGACTTGTTATCAGTGTATCAACCCTCCAGACATCTGAGGTCTTCTGGCTCCAGCCTACTCTGCATACCTAGAACCAGAACCAAACATGGAGAAGCAGCATTTAGTTCCTATGCTCCACTTATCTGGAACAAACTTCCAGAAAACTATAAAATTGCAGAAAGCCTGAGTTCCTTTAAATCAAGATTGAAAACACATTTGTTTAGGATTACCTTCTAGGTAAACTGTTTTACTGAAACGTCATTAGTCTAACTTTGTAGTCCAACTGTTTTCTATGTTTGCTTTTAGTTTATATTCTCCCATGTTCTATTTTGTTTCTACATTTTATTCCTACTTGTTTTTGTTGTCTGTTTGTCTTCTCAGAAAAAGACAGACAGAGACACCAAAGTAAAAGGAGTTGGTGAGTGAGGCTGAATGTGAAGGAAGAAGCTCTGTCATTTCTGTATTTGTCTTCTTCGTCACCCCTTCGCCTGATTACCCACAAGCTATACTGTTCCACACTACAACCCAAATCCCCCCTTATACTTACGCATATGGATGGCTCAAGGTTCCAAAAGACCCTTGAAAGAGAAAACAGGCCCAGAGCATCACATATCCTCCACCACATTTATTAGTGGCCTGAGATGCTTTCCCATAGATTCATTAATTTCTTCCTGGCTGAACTGAATAAGTATCTGACAGAGATCTTCTCAAGTCTTAACTGACTGAAATAACTATTTCCTCATCAAGTCTATGATGTCTAGTGCAACTCTGATTCGCTGTTGGTTAGGAATCCAATCCTGCACTGTTTGGACTTTGGCCTAAAACACCACATGAATATTTAATGATTATATTTAATTCTTTGAATATTTATTAACCATTATCTTTTAATTGTTTACAATTTAATTCACCACCCAGAAAACATAGATAGGATTCCTGGATCAATGTGTGCTTCTGTGCTTTTTGTGTCTCTGCTCTGTCTTCTCTAACCCCCAGTCAGTTAAGGCAGATGAACCTGGTTCTGCTGGAGGTTTTTCTCCCTGTTAAAGGGGAGTTTTCCTCTCCACTGTCGCTTGATGCATGCTCAGTATGAGGGATTGCTGCAAAGCCATGGACAATGCAGACGACTGTCCATGTGGCTCTACGCTCTTTCAGGAAGAGTGAATGCTGCTTGTCAAGACTTGATGCAATCTGCTTTATTTTCTTAGATAGGAAACTTTTTGACCAATCTGTATGATTTGATTGAATTTGACTTTGTAAAGGGCCTTGAGATGACGTGCTTTGATTTGGCGCTACATAAATTAAATTGAATTGAATACACCCACTGGTGACCCATGAGATAGTAAACAGAGACAGTAAAAAAGTTTTGTTTTTTTACACATCCTTCAAAATGATCTAAATCAAGATTTTAAACATTGGTTCTCTTCTAAATAGTATAAAGATGTTCAAATTTAAGGTACAAATTACAACATACTGAACAAGACAAAGTGTAGTGCTGAACTTCTGAATGAACAGAACAGGAAATGCTTTTATTTTTGACATTTTCAGCAGGAAGGGTCCTTGTATTGTTAATGTTGTAACTTATTTTGAGAGAATGTCAGAAGTACCTATTTTTTATTTTTTTTGTTTGTGCCAAAATGATCCAAAGTCATTTCATAAAGCATTAATTTGGAGAGACATTCATGTGGTCTTGATGTGAGCTACCAACTACCCAGAATCCACCAACATTAATAACTATTAATCAAGTGCATCCTTTCTCAGCTCATACACCGACATCCGTTCACTCTTCATTACATTAAGTAAAAAGCTTTGATAAGACCAAGAGTCCAGGATCAGGAAAACCATGTTATTGTTCCCAGGGGGTAGCTTGTTTTTTTTAGGCACCAGAGAACAAATGCAAAGACAAGTACCAATACAATTGACAGAAAAACAAAAAGTCAGTTCTCAAGTCTTTAGGGCACAAGTCCAAGCCAAGTCTGAAGTCTTTTATTTTTGCAACTTAGGCACGACTTAAGTTGGGAGTCTCAAACTCAAATCGACATCACTGGTATTGATACAGAAAAACTCAATCTCGGTCTCCTCGGACTAAAGCACGCCTTTTTAGAAGCGTTTAGGAAACTACACACATGTATGTATGTGATGGTAGGACAGAAAATTATTTTCTTGGCATACCTCTCAAACAACCAACAACGGCGAGCCATCACTGCATGTTATCCAGCCTTCCCTCAAGGGGATCGTATATTAACTGAACCAATGTCTTATCACGTACACTGGTTCTCCTCTGCTCCCCAGCTGATGACTGGCTGACACTGTGGACCTGTGCTTTCACATTTGCTATTTCCTAATATGCATTCTAATTGGGCCTATTTCAGACACAGCCACCGAAGGTCTGAGCCTAACCCGGCTTATCTGTCGGTGGGGTCATTCAAGGGGCCAGCTGAGAAACAGGAACCATTAGAAAGAAAATCTTGCCTCCTCCTGTTCCCCAGGGCCCGATGTCACCGGGACCCTGTTTGATGTGACCTATTTGCGTGGTTTGGTGTTTTATCACATGAGCATCGGGAACACCACGAGCCCCCACCCACAACACATACAGATAACTGGGATAAGTGATCCCTTGCAAGCACCCACCTCACCCCCTCGGACCGCATCCACATCCCCTATGAAACCACACAGGAACAGAAACCTCCCAAAGCCACATCCCGCTGCACATAAAAGTTGATAAAGGGATGAAAGGTTTTGTATACAAACAGTTTAAATAAAGAATTAGCGCTAATAGCTCTTTAGCGAGAAAAGAAAGCTACCGCACGCATGTGATTCAGTCATCCAGGCAAACTGGGCGCGCTGCCGTGTCCAAAGACCATTCAGATCTCCGCTGACCCTAATTGCTTTATTTTTCCAACGATTCTATCAGCTCTTTGATGTCCAAGTAAATGCAGAAAATTGAAGTTAATTGCTATATTTGTGCTCGGCAATGATAGCAACTGTTGTTCCACAACTGAAAATAAACACGTCGCTTTAATTAAACATCCCTCCGGACACAAGGAATCATTATGCTTTTTACAACCCCTTTTTCATCCTCCCTTTATTTACTGACAGTGTGCAAACTTTGCCACTGGGAAAAGAAAAAGTGCACAGAAAACAGGAAATAACAGGAGAGCATGTCAGAGCAGATATCTCAAAAGAATTCCTCTTTCTTCCCAAAACCTTTTTTTCCTCTCTTTTTTTTTTTTTTTTAACTCCACGCTTTTTGTGATGGAGCGGCACAAATAAGTCACAAGGGTCAGTGGTACTGAAACAAAACAAGGCTGTTCCACTTGGGCTCTGGAACAATAGAGGTGACCCGATCCATTCTACTCAGTGTTTGGGCTTTATTTTAGAATTAAATGCCCAGATGCTGCGGCTTTTCTTCGCAAGAAATGACTGTGGACACCTCCTTCACATTTTCCCCTTTCTGGGCCATTTTCACTTCATAAAGCTGCAGTCAATGTGTTTTGTGTGGAGGCGAGGAGGGTCTGACACATACTGTGGTGGTCTCAGCCGCTGTCTACATTGGTGGCTCAAGTAGTCCGAGGATTAGACCTTTGTGTGCTCTGAAAAGGTAAAAAGAAGTCACTTATTTGGGTTCAGTCAAGCTGCTGATTTCCAACCCCGTTTTGGAAATAAGAGAGAGGCTTTGAAATCCCCCCCCCCCCCCCCCCCCACTCTCCACTATAAATCACCAGTGCCTAGCAAAGTCATTCATTCACTCAGCGTCATTCTGTTGAAAACAACACAGAACCATTTTCAAATGCACAATAAACAACAATTCTGAGATTCAAAAGTCACAAAAAGCAACCAAATTCATTATCCTCTTCATACTGACGCAAGGCGAGATTCGAGATTAGATCCTGACTTTGTTACGTAAGTTCCCAGACTCACAGGACCCAGTGCCTTGCCCTGCATGTCTGAGTCAGAGCAGCTGAGGTGCTGGACCGCAGCATCAAGGGAAGACCACACATACACACACTGGGAAGCTTTTCCCGGCCGATGCTCGCCATCAAATGACCATGTGTGGTATTGCTGACCGGCCACTTAAGTCCATGCACAAGCATCCTTGCGACAATATTGTTTTCATATCTTTTTGGTGTATATTTACACTAACCAACGCATCAGATCAGTGAATTAAAAGTTTCATCAAATAAGGCTTTTGGAAACCATGCAGCAGAGCCTGCAATATTGTTAGCACCTTTTTATTTATTACAGGGGAATAATCTCAAACAAAATTGTATTTTTTAAAATGCTACCTTTAGATTGAGCATATTAAAGCTATAGTTGGTAATCCTGTTCAGAAACACTTTTTGTCATACTGGGTAAAACGGTCCTTCAATTCTGACAGTAGTAAACACATTATGTATTCAGAAAAAGGATGGTAAAATATTAGATCTCTGCAAGAGCTGCAGGCTTGTAGAAACGCTGACAAATCACTGCCCTTTGCCGCCTCTGTCCCTCAGGTTCCAGGGGTATCACCTTATCTATTGGTTGTCTCACACGGCATCATTCTGACGCGTATCCGCTTGCTGGCTGCACGCTTCTAGTGTTTATGTATCGGGACAGCTTAGCGGTTAGCCTCGTTGTTAGCCGTCCATTGTAGCTCCACTGCTCACACCGTATACTTTGAACATGGGTGTGAGTCGCAAGAAGGAAACCGCGTACAAGTTTATGAGAAGATGAGGAAGGCCTCAGTAGGAAGAAATGAGACCAGAGCGGATTTGGGAGATTTTTTTATGAGAGTGGAAGAGCAGGAATGACGGTTTTGCGCATTTGCAGTTATTCAAAAATGGACTTGGGGATTCTTCTGGAAAAATCGCAGACTCTATGTTTAAGCTTTATAGCATAATATATAGTGGCCTTATTTAAAAAAGATCATATGTAAAAAAAAAACATTTGAGTACAATATCATTTTATCAGTAGGACAGCACTTAAAGAACACTTTGGGAATAGTACATCATTTTATAATTGATTTTTTTTATGTTCATTCCTATGTTTTAGGTCTGGAAAAGTTTTTCTTTTTATTTGGTGATTTGTTTTCATTATCATCGCCCTGTAGCTGGCAGAATCTACTCGGTTGTTATCCAAAATTTACAGGTTTTTCAAAGAGACTGGCCTATAGTATCACAGATATTTTCTATATATTCATCCTTTGTTTCTTGCAGGACCCACCTGCAATATTTGTGGTCAAAAAGATAACTTTTAGTCTCATCTCATCGCATTGCACAACTTAAATTGCAAGGAGAACTTAGCCCACATATCCACAAGTAACGGTAAAACAGGAAATGCTCTTTCCTGCCTTTGAAACAACCAGTTGGCACGTAGTCAACCTCTAATGGTAGTGATGGAGACTTGGTAAGTCTAAGATCCATCCATTATCCATACCCACTTATCCATGTAGGTTCGTGGGGAGCTTGTGCCTTTCTCCAGTGGTCAATGGGCAAGAGGCAGAGTACAACTTTGGCAGTCAGTCACAGGGAAAAGCAGAACAAACAACCATGCACACACACACACACACTTAATCCAACCAATTAATCTAAATTATGTTTTTGGACTTTGGGGGGAAGCCGGAGTATCCGGAGGGACCCCCTGCATGGAAAAGACCCCAGGCTGAAGTTCAAAACCAGTACCTTCTTGCTGCAAGGCAACCGTGCTACCAACTGCACCACTGAGTCTAATATGGTACTCTCTGCTGTAATTCTTTAAGAGTGATATTTCCTTGTGAAATTTGGGCTGTTGTACAAGTACAGCTATAAAAGAGATAATTTTTGTGCATGCTACAGTAAACTTTATGCTTGCAAATAACAACTGTCCTTATTTCGTGTGCAACAGTCAACCATCAAGCACTGAAGACCCAGAAATTTTGGTCCGTATCGAAGATCACACCGATCAGATTCTAAGCATGTGTTATTGAACCTGACACCGGACACAGAGCACTACTTGACAGATCATACAGGCCTACAAGATGTACGTGTCATTCATCGTTTCATTATTTATTACTATCATCAATTTCAAGGCGCTCTGGTTCAAACTGAAAAGGTTTAACATTACTCATTGCTCCAAAAAAAAGTTAAAAAACAAAACAACTGGACTTTTTTCCAAAGTTTGAAGACGTTTTGTTGCGGAAATTGCTCATGATTGCTCATTATGTACATTGTACTTACAATCAAATGGTATGTGTGCATGTGTTGGGGCATACTGAATGTACATATGTGTGGTAGAGAGATGGTGAATTCATGTAGCATCACATCATCAGGTCTCAAAGATATGAATGATGGCTGGAGGGTAAGACCCTGTGCTGCATTTATGATATTCTGCAGCACTTTCTGCTCCTTCTTGTGGTACCCTGCATACCGCGCTATGATGTCGTAAGTCAAGATGCTATTCCCTATCAGTCAGTAGAAGTTCATGAAAAGGTTTTGAGGTAATCCAACCTTCCTTAGTTTCCTCAAAAAAATGCAGACTGAGCATTGCCGACAGTATAGGTGGTCCAGGGGAGGTCCTCTGTGATGTGAATAGGGGGAACAGCAGGGGGCTCAGTACACATGCATGGGGCATGGCAGTGTTTAAGAAGACAGTAGAAGAAGTGCTGTTCCCCACTCTAGTGAGGGCACTTGGACATAAAGTCCAGGGTCTAGTTGCAGATGGTGGAGCTTCAGGCCGGTTGTGCAGTCTGGATACCAAGGCTGACCGGAAGTTCTGGAAAAGCAGGCGGACATATAGGTATCCTGCTTCTCCAGGTGCTCAGGGCAATGTGTAGGTTGATGGCGTTGGCATCCCCTGTTGACCTATTGACTCCATAGGCAAACTGGTACAGGGATTGTACGTTTATGTGGGCCATGAACAACATTTCACAGCATTTCACAAACCACAGGGGGGATTACAACCAGTCTGTAGTGATTCAGGTTGTTCCCCTTTTTCATCTTGGGAATGTTCCCGATGATTGTGGATTTGAGGCACTTGTACAGTAGCCCAGGTAAAGCTGAGGAAGAAAATGTGTGTAAATACCTCTTCTAGTTGGTCTGTACATGCCTGGAGGTCCTGTCATTCTCCTGGTTTTGACTCAACACAGCACATGTCTCATCTTTGTCAGCTGCTGCTGGTCAGGCAATAGTCTACACATCTTCCGTGTTGCCGTTGTGGTTGTCAAAATGGGCAAAAAACATGTTTAGGTTCTCAGCAAACTGAGGGTCACCAGCAGCAGGCAGAGCGTTGTTGGTTTTGCATTAACTGAGAGTATGTAAGCACTGCCGCATGATTCTGAGGTCTGTGAATTTTCCTGTAATCTTGAGCCTGTAACTGTATTTTGCAGCTTTGATGTCACACTTAAGGTTGGCTCTTATAAGGCTGTAAGCAGCAGTGTCTCTGGCCCTTTATTCAGCATTTCTGCTCCTCGGCTGGTTCCCCACCACATTATTAAACCAAAGTTTCTGGTTGGGGAACACAGTGATTGTCTTAGTGTATGCAACAGTCTCTATGCAGAAACAAATGTAAGACATTACTGAAGCTGTATAGTGGTCAAAATCAAAGCTGTCGTGAGCAAAGAGTGTTTTTTTTTTTCCAGTAATGATCATGCAGACTCAGGCCCGACTCTGATCTCCCTGTTGGCTGGTTTTGGCCTGCTAATTAGCTGTTAGTAAACAGGTATGTAAGATTAGGAAAGAGATGTGGTCAGATCGTCTAAGGTGGGGACACTGCAAAGTCTGTATGAATTGTTAACATTTGTGTACACATGGTCTAAAGTGTTCTTTACCCCTGGTTTTTCATTTTGATGGGAAATTTAGAAGAACTGACCTGAGCTTTGCATGATTAAAGTCACCAGCAATAATAAAGATACCCTCAGAGAGAGAGTCCGGTTGTTTACAAATCGTCATGTGAGGTAGCTACGATGCTAGCTTTGTGTTTCCCTCTGTAAATTAAATGGTCTACACTTAACAGTCATACATTCCAAATTGGTGTGCAAAGATACAGAAATTATAGATTAGATAAGTAATGAATACCTTTGTAGCCAAAACGAAGTAAATAGGTACATAGGTGTTGACTTGTCATAGTTGTTTATATTGCACTTTTCTGGGTCTTCAGTGCCTGATGGTTGACTGTTTCATATGAAACTATAACCCCATTTACACTACCCTTGTTAAACCGATCCATGCTGAGCTCGGTCCCCTGGAACTGGTCTAGCTTTAGCGAGGTCCGGTTGTGTCTGGCTCGGTTCAGTTCAGTTTACGTTCCATTTACACTCGATAGTTATCTAAGTTACCAAGCTCGGACTGTTCTCGGCACGGTTAAAAAGGGGTAGTGTAAACGGGGTAAAGGACTCTGCAGCTGTTATTTGCAAACATAAAGTTTACAGTACCATGTACAAAAATTATCTCTTTTACAGCTGTATTTGTACAACAGACCTTATGATGTCAGCTGATTGTGTTAATAAATAACTGCTTTCTCCAAATAATTCTGCTGCATGTTTAGCATCTGCTGCCACTAAATGTTTCTGTATCCCTTATACAAATAAAGAAGAATGTGTTGGTTTGCAGCTGAAGTCTAGTTCTAGCTGGGGAAATTAAGCAAAAGTTGACAATCCATGGGGTTTGGGTGACAAAACAGACAGTGTCCTTGGAATAACGTTTATGCGGGAACACAATCGTGTGGAGTAAAACACATATGATTATGAGGAGAAAAGTGAGACTTGCATAACCACTGCATGGCTGGCTTATTCAAAGTAGGCTATTATGGTGACACAGTTGTTGTGAGTAACATGCCAGTGTACTTCTATATCAGAGTAACAATGTTTACCCAAATTGGGCAGAAATGACAAAGTATATCTGAAAACATCCAAACATCCTTAGTCAATTACAGGCAGATTGGGTCTGCAACAGTGTGCTTTTAAATTCCCAAATAGAGTGCTAGTTTGTTAGGTCTGCAAGCTACTGCTCCAAGACAACCTTTCTCCAAACTTCCTCCTACTCATGGGTTAATTACAAACACAAATATTCCCTTTATAAAATCAGCTTAAATTCTGTTCAATTGCTATCCCTACTTTTGTCTTGGTTGGACATGGTGTAATGCATTGAGAATAACATTCAGTGCATAGCGTCACTCCAGCCGACGGGGGCCCCAGGCCCTGGCAAACCTGTCAGCTGTCCTGCAAAGCGTTCCAGACTTAACATCATTCCTCTTCTGAGTCTTTCAACTGTGTTCTTAGATACTTTGTGCTTGCTTTTTGCCTATCATATTTTTTTAAATATATTTAATAATTTTTATCATTGAAATAATAAAAATTATGTACCATGATTTTGAAGTCTGAACACATTAAAAAAGGAAATTATTATACCAATTTTAATTTGCTTATTTTGTCTTTCCAAACCTATTCTAATAATCTATTTAAATTTTTGCTTAATGACCCTCTCACCAGTTGTAAGACTTACTTTACAGATCCTTTATCAGAACTAGCAAGAGCCAACCTGAGACACACTTAAATGAAATTGAGGGTGTCCTGATTTTCCATTAAAATTCTTTTTTTTCCTAAAGCAGGGGGTGTAAATGCAACAGAATCTAACAGTTGGTGGTGGGACCTTGTCAAGAGCCTTCACACGGATTCCACCCGAAGACCCCAGTATTCACCCCTCATTGTCTTGGCCTCCTGCTCTGCCCTCTTTATGAAAATAAAGGCAACCCAGGATTTAAAGGTCAAGTCCAAACAAAAGCTGACAGTCCCCAAAGGCTGAGGTGTTTTTAATTGACATTTCTGTCTTTGTCCTCTGACCATAAAGAGAGGGAGAGAAAATAGTCTTTTCTTCAATATACTAAATTACTACTAAATGAGACCTGTGCAAAAAAATAGGGCTGTGGGGTGTAACCAGGTTCCACCAGCTTGAGGGAATCCCCTTGTTAGGAAGCTATGGGGGCAGTGTTGAAGGGCTGTGAAGTGCTTACTCCACCATAAAGGAGGGAAGGCTCAGGCACAAATCCCCACACAGAAGCGGCCTCTCTCCATAGAGAGAGATAAACCAGTTAGGGCTTTGTTTATGAAGTTTCACTTTATTCCCCCCTGACAACCATTTAGACAATGACTATGGGGAAATGTCCCTCTGCGAATGAGCAACAATAGTCAAGATCAGCAGCTTTTCTGTGCAGCTAATTCTGTGATAAAAAGAGTGCAAATCTTCCTTCCTGGAAGCATTAAAGACTGCCTAATGAAAGACACCTGAACAAGAGCAGAGAGAAGCTTAAACAAAGGTGCTTTGTCCAAATGATGCCACCTTTGTACACCAACACAATTACCTACCGTTTCCTGGTGCTTTCTGAAACACTCTGCATATTATATAGTCAGTCTTTGTCACGTCTTCCTCCACTTTGTTTAAATGCTAGTTTTTCTTACAAAGATTTGGTATAAAGCATGTGACTATAGAAGAAATACAAGTGAGAATTAACCTGGAAAACATCTGACTGGTATTTCTGGCTTTGCTTTTGAAATATAGCTCGTATTTAAAAGATAGAAGTTTATCTGTAAAACCAACTTATAACTGTTCTCCAAAAGCTTCTTTAACATTTGGGGTTCCCCAAGGAATGATACTTGGTCCTTTGTGATTTTCATGTTTTCACTTCCCTCGTCAGGTTTCATTCAATCTTTTAATAACATTTCTTATCATTTGTTTGCAGGTGATTTTCTATTGTATGTCTTTCATTGTCGGTCGTGTCATTTGGTATGTTATCCACTTTGATCCAACTCCACATGCTGATAAAGATTGCTGGATGATTATGTCGATCAAAATAAAATAAATGTTGATGTCAACAATAATTGATTATTTCTGTCTTTTAAGGAAAACAACTTGATAGGCTAGACATCTTAAACCCCTGCCTCTCTCAGCTAAAAGGACTAGCTACAATTTTCCTTTTAATATTCCGTGCTAAACATAAACTGATGTGCTCACACATTAGCAAACCTATAGTTTCTTTATGTACATCACCCATGTCAAGAATGTACTTTACATACATTGCTGAACTCAAATCTGTTTTGCTGCCCATTGAACAGAAAATAAACAGGTCATTTGTTTCACAATTAGACCGTGACCCATAGCTACTGTTTCGTTAAAAAGCCACAGAATTTATATGTCATAAAAAAAGACTGTGGCAAGGTTATTAACACGTTCAAACAAAAAAGCTCATACCGCCCTAGATTTTGTGTTTAGACTTAATTTTAAAGAATTGCTCATATATGAAGCAGTAACTGGTTTGGCACACCGTCAAATCTTCTGACAAACATTTAGTTACGCTTTAGTCATTCAATGTACGAGAGTGAGTGCTAAAGCAGATCGACTCTTTCAGGTTTTAGCCCTAGGCGGTCTTTTATTCTTCTTTTACTTTTAAGTCCCTGTTTTTCTATTTGTTTTGATCTTCTACATCTTACGTTGTACAGTGCTTTGGTGACTATCTCCTCCAAATTTCTATTTTTAAATCGACCACTCATTTATTAACAATTGTCTTCAGTCATGATATACTTAACTATTAAGACCTAAACATCCTTTAGAAAGTTGTTTTTCATCTTATCAAAATAAGGGGGAACTATTGCACACAAAACGCTTTTGTGCATATGATCTTTTTTGTGCTTTCAGCATTTAAGATGGCTTTTGTATACAGCGAGATGGGTATCTGCCAGAAACATCACTCAGGCATTGTGGAGGGGGGATTCATTTTCAGCTCGCCTTTGTTCTATTCTTTGGCCCCAACCAAGGAGCCACGCCTGCTCCTCTACCTTGAATTGTGTGGCAAACATTCTCTTCTTTGTGGCACTAGGTGCATGAGCTAGCTCATCTCCACGGGCTTTCGTGGTAGATGGCTTTCACGGGAGGGGGGGTCACATTTGGTAACCCAACCTGGTTGTGCTCTAGGGTGGCCGTTAGCTAATGGGCCAATAAGACTGTAAAAGAGTAAGTACATTTTGCTCAGAAGGGAGGTCCTGTTCTGGATCTATTCCGTAAACTCGTGCCCCACATGGTGCTATAGCTACCTTTTCTCTTTGCCACTCACTACGCCATTTTTGTCATGCCCTCCTGGGCTCCCTGATGTTTCCCTCTATCCTCATGAGGGTTTATTTCTTTTTTTTGGTCCCTTTCTTTCTCCCAATAAATGTTTGTGTCCATACACAATTTTTTTTAAGGACTTGTGTTGTGTCACACAGAGGGAGCCACGCCCTCGGCCTGTGTGCACACTTTTATTAAATCTGTGCAGGCGCTGGGCTGCGCTGCAGAGTAATCCTACAGTAATTGTTTCCAGATTAGGGGACCCGGACCACAAAGCAGGTTTAGCCAGGCATGAAATGACCTCCCAGCACCGCAGTGTTGGCAGCCAGACCTGCCGAGGTGCCACTCACCTGGGTGAAGTCCACAAACGTCCATGGAAGCACGGAGTCTAGGTAGCCAATGTCCTTTGAAAACCTGTTGAGAATCCTCCCTGGGGGGAAAAAAAAATAATCAGACAAAGCCAGGACTACTAGATTTTCCTAGAAAATATGTTTAAATAAAACAACCCTGCACTAATGATACAGTTGGAACTCCAAACGTGGGTCAAATGCAGATATGTTCAATCCATTCAAAGTCACACTTTTTTTTTTATTTCAGCAGAGCATCTGTTTCAATAGTCACCGAAGATTCAATAGTACAGAGCTGAGAGACTGAGATGAAAAGCATTAGCCCTATCTAGTTTAAACAATGAATCATTATTTGTGCAGCATTTCATAAAGACTGGCCTACTCTTGGATGAATACATGAGGGAGCCTATTGTTCGGAAACAAAAGGGCAACAGAAGCTGCGTACCTGCCTTTATGCTCCAACTGGCAGTGTCGGTGACATTAATTGAGTTGCCTCCAATCTGCTCAGGTGTTCATTATGTTGGATGGTGCTCTGCAGGTGCAGTGGCAGCCCCTTCTTCGTTACCCCTTTAGTGACTTTGCCCTCTTATTCTGATCCCACGGCACATAGGATTACACTTCCAGCTGAGTTCACACAGTGTTTACTGCAGGGTCAGTGGTAGTCAATCCTTGCAGTGCATTTCCTACTACCTACTATCTCTGTCTCAGGAGGATGCTGACGAATTCAGAGAGGCAGACTGCAGTGTAGCCATAGTGGAACAGGACTATGACTTCTTTGTATTTTCCGTGATAATGTGACTCCAAAGTAATGTCATATTGCTTTACTAGAAATCTCAAAGTTAAGTATTGCTGGGTAGATGTACACTGTCAAAACCAGATATTTACACACTGCACAAAATTATTATTCGTGTACTTAACAGACCTCTTTTAGAAAACATGTAATCACCTGTTTAAGAGTCAGACGTTTACATACACTCAGATTATTCCTTTAAACAACTTGGAAAAGCCCATATGATAATGTTGTGGACTTGTAAGCTTCGCAGCATTCGAGTTAATTGTGGATGCATTTTTAATTGCCACACCTCAAACACATTTATCCCCAGTGGGACATAAAGGAGGAATGAAAATAAAATCAGTGAAGGTATCAGGAAGAGAATTGTGGACCTCCACAAGTCTGATTCCACGTTTTGGTCCAATTTCCAGATGCCTGAACCTATCACAATGAACTTGTTTTGGTGTGAAATTCGAGTATCAGTCCCAGAACAAAACCAAAAGCCTTTGTGAGGATGCTGGCCAAAGCTGGTAATAGAGTGTCATTACCCACGTTGAAATTAGTTCTGTATTGGTATGGGCCAAAAGGCCACTCAGGGAGGAAAAAAACATTACTCCAAAAGCAATATACAAAACCAGATTATAATTTGTACCAAGACATGACCTCTGCTCTGATTAATATTCTTGGTGTTTGGCCATAATGGCAACTGCTACATTTGGAGGAAAAAGAGGAAAACAGAAACTGATGAACTTCACAAAATAAATGGCATAACAGGGCAAGAACTAGTTGAAATGTTGAAAAAATACCCCCAGACATCTGCCGGGAAATTTAATCTGACTCCCATATAACTTTTTAGGCAGAGCTGAAAAGGTGTGTAATAGCAAACTTAAAAGAGCTGAAACAGCTGCTTCACTAATATTCTAGGGACAATATTCTGCCTTGGGGCAGCCAAGACAAAAGTGAAAGAGTTTGGAAAGGTACACATCCTGTTATAGCCGACATAAAAGCAAGACAGCATTAAAAAAAAAAACATGTCACATCAGCAGTCAAACATGGTGGTAGTAGTGTGCTGTTCGGGGACTGCTTTGTTCTTCTGGACCTGGATGACTTGCCACAATTTATGGAACTAATAATTATCAAGGAGAAAGTTCAGCCATCAGTTTATGACCTTAAGCTGAAGCGTATTTGGGTTATAAGACACAACAAAGATCCAGGAAGGTCTTGAAGTGGCCTAGTCATAGCTTAGACTTAAGCTACACTCACACTGCAGGTCTTGATGCTCAGTTCCGATTTTTTTTTGCTGAAATCAGATTTTTTTTTTTTTAGTTAGCCGTTCATATTACTATTAAATGTGGCCGCCATTAGACTTTTGTCTGATTGGTTCAAGACCGCAAAGCGACCCGCATGTGCAGATAACAGAAGGAATCGTCACAGAGCAGCGCAGTTTATGGATGTAATGGTGAATGTAATTGTTTCTAGAAGTGTTCATTAATGGTTTGTTTAAAAAATAAACTTTATTGGGGCACATAGGAAAAAATAAAAAAATAAAAACGGAGATAGCAGCCGGCATTTCTACTCTTATCATTATTATAAAGTTGTTGTGCAATGGGAGCTGACAATATAAAGACCACATCACAGCAAGACGAAGTAAGGTGAGAAGAAAGCGCCACAGCTAATAACAACGGTCTTTTATGGAGCGCTAACTGCTACTACTGTGTGTGGATGTGTAGTGAGAGACAGGAGAGACGCGAAAGACGAAAAAAATCCGACCTGACTGTTCAGACTTTGGACGCTTAGAAAAATATCCGATTCGTATACAAATTAGTACCACATAGGGAAGTGGCAAAAAATAGATTTTTTTTTTTGGGGGGGTGAAAAGATCGAAATTGGGCCGTTCACACTGCCATGAAAAAGACAGATATATGTTGTATATAGGCAAAAAGATCAGATTTGGGTCACATTTCCCTGCAGTGTGAATGTAGCCGAAAATTCAATTGAGGCATTGTGACTTTAAATTAACAGGTTATTGCTTTAAAACACTCCCATGTGGCTGATTTAAAACAATTCTGTAAAGAAGAGTGGACCAAAATTCCTCCACAGCAATTTAAAATACTGATTCTCAGTTTTCTTAGACAAATCAATTTAAGTTCAGGGGACAACTATATTTTCACAAAGGGTCGTTGGAATTAAATACCCCTTTTCTCTTCAAATCATCATCTGTAAATATCATTTTGTGTTTACTTGGGTCATTTTTGGCTGATATAAAAATTTGTTTGCCAATCCGTAACATTTAGGTGTGCCAAAAAGCGAAAACAGAGGAATTTTGTAAAGGGGAGGTGATTCTTTTACACATCACCCTTCAACCCAAAAAGCTCCTCGCCAGCTAAGGGGATGTTATGACACACCTACCTAATCTAAATTTGGCTCAAATATTTACGATCGGACATTTTTTTTCTCTCTCAAGCGAACTGGCTTCAAAGAAACCTGCACCTTTACTTTCTACCTAATTCTACGTTCCATAATGAGAATATCAATATTTTTATTTCAGTTGTGACGAGCAAGTGCCTAATTACTTTACAAAACAAAAGTCGTCATTCACTGTGACGCAAACTTATATTTAGGTTTTGAGAATAGTGCTTATTTTTTCCCCAAAAAATTAAATAACCGGCAAAGAATCTGCCTAAATGGACTTAAAAACGTGAATTTACATGACGGCAAAGTACAAGGTGCTCAGTAATGTCGGATGTGAGGAGCAGCAGGGCGGCACGCTGGAAGGATGCGGTCGCATGGCAATACATAGGCACGGTAAAACCATGGCATTGCTGACCTAAAAGTTGCCTCCCTGCTTCCAGTCAGTCCTACGGAGGAGGGCCCTGTAATCACCTCTCTCCACGGCCGTAAGCTGCTTACAGCTTTATCCAATACGCCTGCCTAAAAAAACATGCATGCAGACGAGGCCGGGCTCCCCATAACAGCCATTGCATAAACCCAGCCAGAGCATTATTCCCCGCAACAACCCAGCAATGCTCCAAATCAGCACTGATTCAAAGTCAAGTGGCGTAAGCATGTTGTACACTTAGAGGCAGACTAATCTTATTCACAGTGTGAGTGCCCCTTTAGCATACAGACATCCTGAGGGGAGGGTTCAAGCAAGCAAGGGGGTAGAGCTGCTACTGCACCAATGTAAGATACCGCTGCTTTTCGTCTGGGAATGAGGGGGGAGAAAGATTTGTCAGACCGTGTTTGTTCAATATATTCAATAATATTTGTATGCAATTTTCCTGTCTAAGCTATAAATGACCTAAATCCATGCATATCTGAACAAACAATGCCAATGAAAAAAAAAAAAAAAAAAAAACACACACGGATCTCTTTCACTGGGTTACATCATACCATGGTTGGAGGGTGTTGGAGCATCCAGCGTCAGACAGCTATCAGCTGTTTAACAAGAGGCTCAGTTAACAGTGAGTTTTATTGGGGATGAGGCAAAGACCCTTCTCCGACTGTCCAGACTATGGAGGGGATACATTACAGTGCTGCAGTTACACAAAGACATTCGCCGCATGGAAATGCCTATGAGGTAAGATCAGCGTGGGACAATGGCTTCAATCACTCTGGGTGGTTGTCAACAATATCACCTATTGTGTGGAGTGGGGTATAGACATTTCGGGATATCAGCAGCATTAGTATCAAACAATTTCTCATGCTTTGAGACTCCAGGGGTGATTTGCACCACTTTTCAGGCTCAGAAAATATCAAGCGCTCCCAAACGAAGGTGGCCTCTTAAGGTGGAGATATTAGGTGAGCAGAGCCCCCAATCACTTTTAAAGAAGTGGAACAGTGGGGTCCGGCTCGAGTGGGACTGTGTGGCTAATCGCTGTTCCCTGTAAACATCAAGATAAGGCGACGACTCAGAGCCGCTCCATGTGTGGGCCCCAGTGCAGTTGGAGGGGCTTTTCAGTGAGCAGAGTGTGATAATAAAGTAATACCAGGGAGGGGGCTGCCAAGGCTGGAGGTGGCACGGCTCACCTGCACTTCCATGAAGGGCCCACAGGCCTGGGGCAGCCTCCCACCGCCGGCACCTTGCTGCCAATACTAATACATTCTAAATCCATTCTCTTCGCTCACACTGCCAGGCTCCTGCAATCTCCTCTCCTTTCCTTTCATGCAATTAAATAGTGGAAGTGCCGAGCGAGGGGGAGCCCTATCAGCCATGCTGCACACACACGCGCGGCTCCATCTCCACATTCAATTTACACACTTCGATATCATCATCCTCTCTGCAGTACTTCCTTCACTTCGCTCCTAATACTCTTGCATTCCAGACCTGAAATACAGACATTAAAAACACTGCCTCTGTAGACACAATTAGAATCTCACAGCTCTGCCCACAGAAGATCTAATGTTCCCCGCGTCAACAGCAGCTGAGTGACACCCAGCTCTGAGGTGGCCCGCCACGCGCGCTCTGGGTGGGGGCACGATTATAACGCCATACAGGAGATGCCGATGTATATATGTGAGTGTGTGTTGACTGAAACCCCACTCCTTGACTGTGCTGATGAGCTGAAGCCTCGGCCTGCAGTCTCTGAGGGGATTAGCCCACTCAATGACACCAAATTACAGGGATCAACATTAGCTTGACACATTCACTGCTGTCTGTGCAGCTCTAACTGGATCACATTTGGATGAACAGTCGCAATAAGACAGTATGACTACATTTGGGAAACAGGAATATTTAAAGTGAAGAGAAATTTGCATACACACACAAAAAAAAATGAAACCTGCTGGTTTATCTTCTTAACCTAAATGCGGGATATATGCTGGGGACAGCGGGGACAGAAGTGAAGTAGGATGAAATATGTAAAATATGGAATGCAACTATATGGTGTATAACAATGTTAATGTCGGTGGGACTTTAGTTCACTTTAAATAAAGAGTTTGTTTACTTAGGATTAGCCAGAGCTCTCAAGCCTCATGCAATGAACGTGAGACACATGCATTTCCCTGACTTTACACTCACACATGCCACTCATGACATTCCTCACCCTGAAAACAAAGCCCACACTGAATGGGTCGCGAGTGATCTCTTCACCACACAGTTCATTCGGTGCTCAGTCTAAGCTCCGCCTTCTGCGGAGCAGTTTTGGCCTTTTTAACAGTAGGGTGGGCATCTGTAGTTCCTGCGGCTGTTATTGTTAATAGACTAGTAGAAGAGCCAATCACCACCCGTTAGGTAACTTCTTTGCCCCAAATGCTGGGGTTAAACTGTTGGGATAGAAGTTGGGTAGTTTTAACCAATTTGTTGCGTTGATGTGAATGATGTGTCATCATTCTTTCCAAGAAGCCATTTTGAACCATAGAAAGAGCCAAACCGACTTTATTAAACATCTTTCACAGGATAACAAATGGTAAGATGGAGGGTTGTGTTAACGACATTTGTTGACTGGATAACATTAGCCTGTTACCTGCTAAGTAGCTAGTGCATGCTAATGCTAACCATGTTCATCATCTACCCTTTGAATAATTGGTCATAAAGTCCAGACCAGATTTCTTAAAAGAAAACTGAGGACACCTGTGGTGCGCGGGTGTGGAGCCTTTTAGATGGCGTGAAACTATTCTTCCACTACTCTGTCTGTATCACTGACAGCACCGTGACTTGGTCCAGTTGCACACAACCTTTTTTTCTCATTTATCAAACACTGAAATTGGGAATAGTTCCGGGGACAGCTTTTGCCGCGGATATTTTGTCCAACACAGGGACTGAACCTGGAAATTGGGGACGTCTGGTCACCCTACAATAGTGTTAGATATTCTGAGATTACAGATGCTGGAGCAGCAGAAAGCAGTTACTAGAAAACAACAGATAACTCACTGACACTGTGGATGCCACAGATGTGGCATACATAAACGTATAGACAGATATCTCGGGACAGCACATAGGATACATGTGCATAAACCTTGGAGTCTATGCCATTTCACAGTTGGACAGTGACATGTGTCCTACAGACATGTGAGGGATGGACCGCTCCTGCAGGGGCGTGTCCTTGCTGATCTATATTTAAATTGATGTAACCGACATGCGGGCACTCTTGCTTCCTCATTTTTACCTTTTCCTGCATCGTGATCAATATGAGAGCCCGGTACTGCGCTGTACAATTTCTCCATCATGTTTAGATTAAATGTGTTAAAGTATAGTTTCTGCCTCAAAAGTCTTTTCTTACTGAAGAAGTCATCAATGATAGAAGACCGCTTCACCAGGGAAGAACTACGAGGACCACCGACAGGATGCAGTAATCTAAACAATAGAGACATTATAAGCTGCTGTTGTTCAGTTTGAGAAGAGAAAAGAAGGAGCCTCATCATTCTTTAAAGATCTCCATTTTGCACCAGGGATAACCAAAGGTAATTGAGCGACTTTTGCAGGACCAAATATGAAATGGTAGGATGATAAAATGAGGCTAACGGAGTTCTCTCCAGTGCAACGGTCCGTAACGCTGAATGTTATCAAAGCCACGCTGAAATTGTACCGTTATGCTAATTTTGAACATGAACATAACATAGACCTTTACCTAGCTAGTACAGGTTAGAAATGTTTACTATTCCCACTTTAACATAAAAATTCTTCCAAATAAATATTAATCACTTAATTGATATATATATATATATATATATATATATATATATATATATATATATATATATATATATAGAGTCCTTTATTCAGCCAAAAAGTGATATATTTTCAAAATTAAAATAGCAATGAAAAACATTGTTGCTTGAAACAAGAAGGCATTCTGCTTTAATCTTTTTTTTTTTTTTAAAGTAAACCATAATCAGTAGGTACATTTTGAAATACATAATAATATTTTAATGCTGTGTCAAACTGGTAAAAACGATGAGTTTCATGGGTCAAAAGTGTGTTTTTGTCAGGTTAGAAACGTACAGTGGACAGTCTTTTTCGGCTTCAAGTTCATCTTATCTATTGGTTGTCCAACAAGCCAAACACTGTGACGCTCACGTAACACCAGTGTGCATGTACGTTACTTGTTAGTTGTCCGTTGCTGGCTGCGCATGCGCACTTTTAGCGTTTATGTATCCGGTTAGCATCTGTGTTAGTCGTTTATTGTAGCTCCACTGCTCTCATTGAATTCTGCAGATTCTTTGATAGCATGGGTGGTTCTAGACAGGGGCTAACAGTGGCCAGTGTCCCTGTAATGCTAGTCCTGGCCCCTGTTATGTTCCTTGTACTGAAGATATGATACTAAATACGTTTCTTAAGATGATAAACTCTGACACATAAACCATCACTGATTGTGTCCCTTGCACCAATTTAATTTTTTGCTATTAGTTTTACTTTAATAAAGATTTAGAAATTAAAGTGTTTCACTTTTAGCCTCAGCCGTATTGAGAAATGATTACAGTTTACATCCGCTTGATCAGGAGTCTGCAACCTGCAGATCCAGAGCCGCAAGTGTCTCTTTTGGCTCTGTGGCTCACTTAATATATTAAACAATAAAATATTACCCTTTTTTGTGCCCCCATAAAAAACATTGCCCCTACCCTGGCCCCTGGGTAAATTTGGTCTAGAACCACCACTGTTCGGTAGTAGTGAAGACCCCACAAGGTCCGTGCAAAGACCAGTTTTTGCGACCGTGTAAGGTTACGCGGTGTCGTAAAATAAACTGCCCAGCAAGAAACGGTGGCCAACTCGAACCGTTCTGTATGTGACACTGAGCTTGATACACCATGGTCGCGCGGCATCACAGTCCCTCTCTGTTCTCACTGACAGGTGTGTGGTGGGAGCCTGCTGGAAAAGAAACGGCTCTAGGTGCTCAGCTAGCTAATCACATATTTTACCATCTGTTCCGCCGTTTTGTCCCACTGGCAGAAAATGTGGAAATTGTAGGAATTTGCCACAAGAAATGTTGGGAATAGTATGCTTGACTATGAAGGGTAAAACCTCAGCGGAGAGTCAGTGCGGAGTCCGCACAGCTCACACTATGCGCACAGTACACCAAAGTAAATGGGAGCCTTAGGAATCATGAAGGAATTACAAAATGATTCCCAGTACCTCTTCAATGCAAATCCAACCAAGATTCACCGGACTTTAATTAAACACAAAAAAGTGTGTCAAAGTATCCAACAACAAGGGCTGGTTTTTAATTTTTACGCAACTGAGAAAGAGAAAAAAAATAAGATTTGTTAGCTTTTGACCCAAACCAATTGGAAACTTGGCCAATTAATTTGTGCAGCTCTAGGGAAAAAAAAAACAACAACAAAAAAAACATATCTTCTAAAGTAACCAAAGTTATAGGTTTTCTTTTATACCCACTGCTTGGCAGCCATATTGTTAATCATCAGAATCTGAATTAGCCATATTGGGTATGACTGTGAGCACAATCAAGAAGTTTTACTTTGGTTACCAGCTCTTAAAACATAGGTACAGATGTTATGTATAAATGTGTAAGTATTAGAAGAAATAAAAATTGACACCAGTCAATTTAACTCATTTGTGAGGATGAAATCCTAGCCTAGTATCGTGGGTCAAACCCATGACCCAAATATATTTGTTAAATCCACCTAAGTCTGGGCAGTCTTTATCCAAGTAGATTCTACAGTATAAAATTTAGTCTGATGAGGTTTTTGTTTTAAATTTGGCACTGAGTTGCCCAAAAGAAAACCACCGACAGAGAGTCAAAAGGTGCCGATGATTTTCACAGATAGAGCAGAGCTACAGAGCTTCTGCATCGGTCATAACTCACCACAGACGTTACCTGTTGTAGTAACGTACTTTCAGAGAATAACAAAAAAACGCCTTTATGCAGCGGCGCTCAGAATCATAACCTTTAACTCGGAGGACCGCTATCAAACACAGGGTCTTTTTTTTTTTCTTTCTTTTTTTTCCAGCGGCAGCAACACACCTATTACTTACACGTGTAAACAGCTGTCAAACCCTCCGCAGCGCACAGACGCACAGTTGCAAATTACTCAGACTCATTGCGAGAACGGTGAATGCGGAAGAGGAGATGGAAGTGACAGTTATTGTGTGAGTGAAAAGGACGTTCAGACGGCGGCAAAACAGTGGAAGAAAAATGACAACAGTCGTCTACAATAGGAGAAACACAGAAAAACTGTGAGAAAAAAACGCAAATAACTTCATACTCCTTTCTAATGTGGCAAAATTATATTTTTATTTGGTTTATAATTATTAATAATTATTTAATTTAAATTTTATGTCTAACAAATTCTGGGAGCTTTGCCAATTAATCCAGTCCGAGATAAGTTCTGTTTGCCAGTTGGGAGGCCAAGTTGTAATAACTGGACTGGCCACACAATGGCTCACTGATAACAGTACAACAGAAATCAGATAGCAGTGTCTGTTAAGCCTCTCCTTTTGCTGCTCTATTAAACAGATCATTACATTATTCAAAGTGTTTGCTCTTGTCAGCGTTCGAAAGATTTCTGAGCAAGGCACACCCAGATAAGCGAGTCGGGCAGTCCGATGCCTAATGCAAACGGCAGCAGCTGAAAGACAAAAAGCTGAAGATTAAGACACGCGGCGTTCTCTCCAAACACAGCTCGGCGAAAAGGAAAGGCTTCCGCGCTTATACGCCCACCTCTAATGCCAGTGGAAAACCGCGAGCTGCCGAACACCCTCAAATCATATTTAGACTTGTGTTACCGGCTTATTATGACTCATTACACAGATACAAGTTGCCCTTCTTGTTGAGAATTCCCACCCGAGCCGATTGTGCTGTACACTCATGTCACTGTGAGGAGATTAGGCCGCGTAATTATCTCCTGACAGGTGAACAAAGCAACAGAAAAAAAACTGGAGTTATCAAAGTGGGCCACTTGATAGTTGACTTTGGATTTGACTGGCAGGTTGTGGTGATATTCCTTAACCTAATTATGTGATGTCTTAAATTAATCTGGAGAAAAAAATATATAGGGCAAGGTATAAACAATAAGCAAAAACATGTTGATTTTTTTTTAATAAAGAAAAACAGCTGCCTTTTTTTTTTACTCATTTGAACTGTTAATTCACTTTTTATATGGTTTCAGTCCACCCACTCCACTGAGTACTGCTAAAGCACTCACACAAGCCAATGAAATGATAAAAAAATGTCCACAGTGCACAAGACAAATATGTCTGTATTTGTACAGGTCCATGATCCAAAAAGAACGTTATCTAAGATCTGTGGTTCTGCAAACAGTATTTACTCATTCAAACTGTTTGCTCTTTTGTAATGCCTCACAATAAGGAAGATAACGCTCTCAAGCTTCATTTTAAATACCTTAAACCTTATGATAAATATTATCACAAGGATGGGGATTGAGATGAACATTCATGATGACCGATCACCGTCACAAAAATTCTAAATCTAATAAAATGACAACAAATTAGAATCGTATTTTTCTACAGCAGAGTTTTGGATTCTTTTACAAGGATCAATTTAGCTTATATGTGATATTCAGATAAATAAATAAAAACTACACAACCTCTCAGGAGAATAAAGTATCCATTTTTAAAGGCTAAGATTTTAAATTGAAATGATTACATCATATAAAAAAAAAACTTAACAGTCATGACAAACAGGAAAGATGAAGGGAGAGCTAGTAGGTGTTTTTAAGCAGAACTGGAAGTATGTCAGAGTAAAGTAGCCGTCTGCCCTCTAGTGGTGACGCGCAAGAACAACACTTCAATGTTCTCAACTCCTGATCATCGTCCTGATGCATCACGATGCTGAGACGAGAGCTTACCTGTTGGGTTGGTATCAAAAAAGCGGATGGACGTGCGGAGGATGGCCCTGAACATGTTGTTGTGGAGGGTTTGAGCCGATTTCACCAGGACATTGAAGAAGACCAAGCTGCGGACGAAGCCCAGCACCACTGAGGTGGCTGTTAAAGCTGGAAAATAAAAGAAAAATAAAATAATTATGTGAAATATAATTGGGGATTGTTGGTGTGCATTTATACCACACAGCAGCTTCAAGTAAAACAGGATTTCTTTTTTTTTTTTATCTGGTGTTTTGATGGAGTCTCTTTGGAATGTTTTATGGCAGACAAATATTTGACCTGACCTTATTGTTCCCAACTCTGCCAGTATTTAAACAGTATTTTTTTAAACTATGTAAGGATTCCTCTGCTGACATTGCAATTCTTTTAATGATAAGAAAAATATATTTTAATTTTTAGAAGGCTTGGTTATGTGTTAAGTAATACTAGTATTTCTTTACGTGATCAATACACCTTCACCGGCCTATTATTTAGTGCACCTGTTAAATTGCTTGTTGATACAAGTAGCGGACCAGCCAATCACAGGCATTTAGGCACCAAGAGGTGGAGAAGACGTCTTGCTGAGGTTCCGACCTACATAAGAATGTGGGGGGAAAGGGGATTTAGGTGTCTTTAAACATGCCATGGTATTTGCTGAGAGGTGGGCTGCTCTGAGTATTTCAGCAGCTGCTCTCTAAGGGTTACAGAGAATTCACTGAAAAAGGAGAAACTATCCAGCCAGGACAGTTGTGAGGACAAAAATGCTTTGCTGATGCCAGACAAGAACGGGCAGGCTGATTTGAGAGGAGAAGCAGCGGGTCCCACTCCTATCAGTTAGGAACAGAAAAGTGAGGGTACAATTTGCTCTTAACAAAAGGTTTAACAACAACTGGACATAAAGAAATTACCAAAAAAAAAAAAAAAAAGGTCTGGTCCAATTAATCCTTGATTGTTGCTCACCATGTCCATCCCTTCTGATGGCTACTCCCAGCAAGATGTGCAGTGGACACACCTGCAGCAACTGGATGATGCGGTACTTTCAATATGGACCAAAATCATTTTCTGGATTTGTTTTGAACACCTTGTTGAATCTCTCCCACACAGAATTAAGGCCAAGGAGGGTCCAGTTAGGAGTACCTAATAAAGCAGCTGGGGATTGCTGATGCGTTTCTGGATTTGTGTTATATGTTAGTTCCCTTGGCACGGTGGAGAAACTCTTAGGTCCTTTACTTTTATTCACCCACTATCATAATATATTCCTCCAGGCTTTGTATTAGGTCCCCTGCGCTTTGCTTTTAATATAAAACTCTTAGGGATTTTTTCCCCCAAAGACATTGTATTTCTGACTATGGAAATCATGTGCATCAGTGTTAATTGAGTGCTGCTGCTAAACACTGTTTGTTATATCCAACGTTCACATGATTCTTACAAATGTCTGCTAAAAAGGGAATTTGATAAAAGGGCATTTACACATACAGTGCCTGCTTCCTATAATAATGTATAAAAGGGACCTGAAAAGGACAGAACTGGTTACAGCTGGATTGTTTATATCCATTTTAATGGAATCAATAAAGAGTTATCTCAGTCAGGCTGATTGGTTTTGACACTGCCTCAGTGATTGTTTGCACATGGATTGGCTTTTTACTTGCTTATGCTGAAAATTAGCTACAGTCAGTTTGTGTTTCTTTAGATATTTTTATTTTATATTACACGTTTTACTCTTCTCGTACCAAGCCTTTTTTTAAATAAAGATATTTTAATGTCAATTAGACAATTACTTGAATAAAGTACACATCAGTAGCACTAGTAGTAGTGGTATTAGTATTTGCAGCAATAATAACATGAATAATAATTACCCTTGATACATGCATTAATTACTATATGCATTTTTTTGGTTTATAATTTTGTTTTTGTTATGTGTAAGTACAGTTTTCTACAAAATCAACAAATTAAGACATCTATATATCAATACAAGGAAAATTCTATCAATGCTACTCTTCCAAAATTATATCAATTTATGTTGAAGTCATGAATTATACAGTTATACCTTCTTTATCTGGTATTCTTTTTGCACGTTTTACTGTTGAGAGCACAGAGGCTGAAAAAGTGAAAAGGCTGAGAGTCACGAGAAGACAATCAGAGGAATGCAGCAGCCGAAAGGAAAGAAAGCCCTCCTATCTCGCTGTACAGCTGAGACCCATGTAAGCGTACATTGGGCCTTGAAGGCCTTGGGCCAGAGCCAAAGAACTGTGGATCTGCTCAATGAACGACTGCCGCATTCAAAGTAGACAAAGAGCAATGGGAGCTCAGCAAGCTTCACCTGCGTAAACGCCTAGGTACAGGTCAAGGTCCAGCTGCTGAGGGAAGCTGCCATTGAGGTGCTCAGTCACACCGGCGTACTTCTGTTCAGAGGCCCTGCGAGTCAGCCGCCAAACGACCAGAATGACAAATAAACACGACAAAGATGTTGGGTGGGTGGGGTGGGGGGGGACAACATCAGGGCACACATTTCATATATTGTGAAGCTCAAGGTTGGTTTCAGTAAGAGACAAACAAAGTCAAGAAAAAACGTTTTGTTCAGTCGTTTTCTATGATATCCTCAACCATTTTCAGTCAGAGGTAGAAAAAAATGCCTGTTTGACTTAGAAAACTATCTACTCACATTCTTGGAACATTTCATGTTTTTTTTTTCAATATGTGATAAGAAATTAAATCTCACCAGTGGGAAAGCCACCAGTCCTGAAGAACAAATGTAATCTAAACACAACACGTACAAAAAAAAAAAAAAAGGGATTTAACATAGAAACCCTATACATAGAAAACTTGAAACACTCGTTTAATTTTCACAAGATGCAGCTGTGGTACAGAAACAAAACTAACTTAAGAGATGAACTCACCTGAGCTAGTCCGTTAAGTAAAATGAGAAACAAGAGGACCAGGAGGTTGGCGCCTGCCAGGAAATATTTCACATACATACTCAGGCCGACATTTCCTTCTAAGCGGCTTTCCTCCTCCATTGGTTGCACTACCTGCATGCAGAAATCATGGTTTAAATGTCAGTCATCTGAAAAGAGAAAAAAAAAAAAAAAAAAAAACATCTAAAAAAGGCCCAACACAGAGAAGCAGGAAAATGTGAGTATCTGCTTCCCTCTAGTGGCTGAAACGATGCACAGCGGAGCAGAGAGTTGTACGTTACCGCTGTCAGGGAATCTCCAGCATCGATCAGAGAGTACCGAGAGGAGGAAAGGGAAGACATGGAGGAGTTGTCAGAGAGGGTGCAATGGAAGGAAGAGCCGGTTGCAGGCAGCGGGGTCACGTCCCGCCTCTCCTCATCCTGGTCCTCCTTAAGAAGGGAGGTGAAGTCTATGCCAGAGCCTTGCAGCTCACTGTAGGTCCCTCGTGCAACCATCTGGCCCTGAAAGAACAGGGTATCAAGAGGGTAGATTCTCATGGTACCTTAACCTTGTGTAAGATGACCAGGGGGATCGCAGTAATTGCCATGGCTGTCCAAATAGAAAGAGGTGTAGGAGCTTTCTTTCAGCCAGCTGACTGGCAGGGGCAGCAACAACTGAGGGAGAGGCATTATGCCTGCACTTTCTCTGGCTCCTCAGAAATAGAACTTTAAACTGCAGCAGCAATATGACTTAAACGTTTAGCCGTTTTGAAATCACAAGTTTTACAAACTTGTGGTTCCTTCCTGTATACCTGTATACCTTGATGACGACCACCTCCCACAAAAATACACACACACACACACACACACACACACACACACACACACAAACAAACACACACATATCTTATATCGTTTAATGTCTACAGAAGTAGTGAAGCACAAACCTCCTTTAAGACCACAATCTGATCTGCAGCCTTTAGATACTGTAGTTGATGAGTTACGAGAATGCGAGGCTTCTTCCTCAGGAGTCCACAAATGCACCTGGAAAAAGAATATGAGTAAGTGTGAAATGAAAATAAATAAATAGTTTGATATTCACTAACTTCTCATCATCATTAACGCAGCAACAGTCAAAGAATGTACTCCCTATCATTTATCATAATGAAAATTGGATCTTTACCAAGTTCTAATGTTATTTATATCTAACCTCAAATGAAAAGAACCGAGTAAAAGACTACACTGTCCTTATCTAAAGGACAAAAACAAATACAAAATGGAAAAAACTGTGTGAGGCAAAAGATGTACAGCCATAAAAGGAGGAGTTTCGTCCATTTGCTGGTCTGGAGAGTACATGCGTGTTACTACAATGACAAAAAAGGAAAGAAAACAGCACCGAACATTGCAATTCTTGTTACACATAAGTCTGTGAGGGTTTATAGAGCAATTCCCAAACGCCATGAAGTTAATTATTTGATGGTGAGAAAGATCGCTCACAAACGGAAAGCATTTTAAGTCATGAGAAAATGGCTTAGCAAATTCACACCAAAGTCAGACCATTCGATGCTCAGAGAAAATGCAAAAGCCCAACAGCTCTATTTTAGACACTATGGGCCTTAATCAGCATGGTAAATGTTAAAAGCAATGTTACATCTGAATAAAGCACAAGACTTCTGAAGCAATTTAATTGGAACAACAGCACTAAAGTAAAGATTCTTGGCCTTGATACACAAAACAAAAGCTTCAGCTCTCTGGCAGACGGTCTCATATTTCACCCTAGAATATGTTTAGTATACAGAGTGGCTCATTGTCGAGTTACTGATTGGAAGACTCTACGATCCTGTGGTTTTAAAACAGGCCCAAATCATCAGCCTCAACACCCATGCTTCACATTTGGTTTAAGGTGTTTGGGTGTATAATATGGGGTAAGATAACTGTCAATATAAATGTATGCGTAGGCCTCTAAATTTGTAAATGTAAGTCAATAAATGTAAACAAATTTGAGATTTGCATTTGTTCCTGGTTGTCAACTCATACATACATGTGACATCAGATGTTTCATCTGCGAGAATACAAGTTTAGAAGTTACGAATACAAGTTACAAAGTTACAACTTTGCAACAGTAGACATACAAATCACAAATTGATAAGTACATACGGTGTACGATAACTGTCGATATTCAGATACCTATGCATACGTTTATATTGACAGTTATCTGTTACCTCTATCTGATTTCAATGCTGTAGTGGGATCTTGAGAAAGCCACGCAGGCACAACTGAAATCAAGGAATACTGTAAAACAGAGTGGGTGAAAAGTAACTTTTTCTAAAATTCAGGTCAAATTAAAACAAATTTTTAGAACCTTGCAAAGGGCAGATCATTTTAATATTAGAATGAAACACTAAAATGTAACTAATAAAAAAAAAAAGAGTGCCCACATTTTTCGAGGTGAAGATACTCCTAACCAGACTTACTCCTCAAAGAGGTGTCTGCCCACTTCAGCATCCACGGCACTGAGAGGGTCATCCAGCAAGTAGATATCTGCATCACGATACACCGCTCTGAAAGCCCACAAAAATGGAGGCTATTACTCTCACCAAAGAAGAAGTTAGCTACTTTAAAAGCATTCAGCACACCTTGCCAGGCTGACTCGTGCCTTCTGTCCTCCGCTGAGGTTGGCCCCCCGGTCCCCAACCATTACCAAGTCACCACCAGGCAAAAGATCCATGTCCTGAGAGAGGACAGACACAACTTTGGGTAGGGATGCTCCGTTTTGTTTGTTTTGTTATTATATATATATATATATATATATATATATATATATATATATATATATATATATATATATATATATATATATATATATGGCTCATATTTGCAGTTATAATAGACTCAGAATAAGCCATGCGGCATAAATGTATAAATCTGCTAATCAGAGCATAATAATGTAGTGAAATGTGTAATAATGAAGTACGTCAGGGTTAATTCTCACCTTCTTGAGGGCACAGGCTCTCAGGACCTGCTCATACTTCTTGGGGTTGAACGCATTACCAAACACAATGTTGCTTCGGATCGTGCCAGGTAAGATCCACGGTTGCTGGGGTGTGTAGGTCACCTCTCCTCTGACCTTGACCACACCATGTTCCTGACTCAGTTCTCCTAGTATGGCATTCAAGAGCGACGACTGACATGAATAGAATTCAAGATTTAAATGACAAGGCTGACACCCTGGAGACACCCATTTTTTGATTTGAAATTCCTTTTTTTATATAAAGAGCAAGATAGGAGTTGGGAGACAACAAAAATACCAACAATTGTTTTAACATATAGTTTTTCAGTGCAGGCCGCTTGAGGTATTTCAGGGATTTCAAACGGGACTAAAACTGTGAAAACTGAACAGACCTGACCTTTCCAGCTCCGACAGGGCCAATAATCGCCAGCAGTTGCTCGGGTTTCACTGTAAAACTCACATTCTGTAAGGTTGGTGATTCAAGATTCTGCAAAAAAAAAGATAATATAAAAATGAACTCTGTAGAGCCCATGAAGTAAGTTAGTTAATAGCAGGTGTAGCTACAACTAAAATAAATGTATGTAACATGGCCAAGAAAAGAAAAAAGAGTACAGGGTCTCCCAGGATTTCTTACCTTATCCCAGTAGCATTTCAAATCTTGTATTTTCACCATACAGTCCCTCTTATCTGCCACAGGATTTCCCAGATGCAAAGTGGCAGCTTCATTAAGCAGAAGAAATTTCTACAGAAAGAAATGGTTGCAGGTTTTTTAAACTATACCAAAATACTAAAAATGTGGAAAAATACAGACATGAAACAACATATGTACATAAAAACTGTAGACCTTTTCAGCAAAATATAATGTACTATTACTGTAAACATTATACATATAGGGTAGCTATAGATAAAGGATGAATTTTGAATCAAGCCAAAGGGGGAACATTTATTTATAGTTTATTCACTGACTCCCAAAATGTATTAACATTCTTTTTCAAAAAGTGACTTAAACACTTTGTAACTTAAACACAATTTGTTACTTTTTTTAGATTTGTTTACTGTATTACTTTGGTGTATTGGTTTAATCTTTGCATTTTTTTCCTTTGGTACATGAAACAATGTTAGATTAGTTCTATTTGTTACAGTTTGGTACTTTATAGCTTTGGTACATTTGCTAATTTGGTACTTTCTTACATTTTCTTTTACAATTGGTAGCTTGTTACTTTTGTAACTTGGTTCCATTTTTTTACTCACTACATTTTTACATTTGTCGAATTTGTAGCAGTTTTTACATCTTTTGGTTTGTTACTTTGCTACATTTCTCACTTTATTACAGTTCCTACTTTATTATATATGCTACTCTGTTACATTTATTACATTTTTCACATTTATTTCTTTGTTAAGTTTGGTATTTAATATTTCTTTATTGTAATGTACTGGTTAATTTTTCCTTCATTGCTATATTTGTTAAATTTAGTACATTTTCTACATTTGTCACTTTGCTACAGTTCTACTCCTGTTCAATTTTTAGAGCTGTTACAGTATGTTACAGTATGTATGTTATGTATGTTATTTTGTATTTGTTACTCTGTTTTTGTATTATTTTTTGCAATTTTGCTAAAACTTGTACTAATTAATTTTACCAGAAGAAACAGTGAATAGATAGACCTTTGCAGGACGGACTTCCCTTAAATGAGAAACATTCTGGTGTTCTGGTTTCTTGAGATCTCGTAGAGACTGTTGCTAGTATTCATCAAAAAACAATCTATTGTATGATCTTTTCAAGAGGTTGTGTAATTTAATTTCTGCTTGAAAGATTTATTTTATTCTCTCTTGACAACATGGAAAGAAAATTTTGAAAGTTGAAAGTATGTCAGCTTTATTGCAGACATTTCTGAAAAATAATATATTTATCATAATATGTGAAACAATGTGTGGGAAAAAAGCAACTGTTTCTACTGGAAGGACTATTATTTTCTGTTTCTAATGGATTTACCTGAATCCTCTGGATGCTGATGAGAGACTCTGAGACCTTCTCAATGGCTAAGGGGAAAAAGAGTGTGATGGTAAGTCTGACTGCCCCATACAGGGAAACGGCCATGAACAGTTTACTGGCTGAGAGCCTGTTTCCTGTGAGCACATAAACGCAGACGGTGAAGAAGATGACAATCTTGCTGGCCACAAAAAAGGACGCCATGTTCAGGCCACGGAGGTAAGAGCTTTGCATGATCTTGGAGATTTCCATTCTGTAAAATCAGAACATAATAACACAACATCAAAATTAAACTTAATAACAGATCTGAATAAAGGGTAAGACTAAATTTGATATTGCTCCACTACAAACTGGAAATGACATTATTACATAGAAATCTTTAAGAAAATGAAGTGGAAAAACCAACTACTGCACCGTCTGACTTCATCCACAAGTGCACCAAAAGGTTTCTCCCACCCGTACATCTTTATTACTCGGATCCCAGAAATGACTTCGCTCATTGTGCGAATTCGCTCGTCCGTTAACGCTGCTGTTTCAGCCCTGAAATAAAAGACACAATACGCAGAAATGAAGCGAGCACAACACAAGACCCTTTTATAGACATTGGGAATCGATGCGTAACTGATCGAACCTGAGACTGGAGAACAAACGTCCAAACATGGTCTGAATTGGCATCAGAATGAAGAGGACCGCCATTCCAGCAAGACATGATGGGCCGATAACATACAGCAGCAGCAATATCACGGATATTGCTTGAAGCGGACCAAGCCACAAGAAGTGTAAGTATAAGGTAACCTAAAGATAGATTGAGAGAAGGGTGAGATGATACAACATAAACAATGCATGGCACCAAGGGCACGGAACAATATAATAAACAGAACCAGACAAATATGTTGTCACCCTTACAGCTAATTGAAATATTGATTAATTTTTCCATGAAAAGTGACTCAGTTAAATTTGTCTAATGTATACTTACATGCACCCAGTATGTAATAACCTAAAAACATTTGTAAAACTTTCTCCAACCAGCTCTGTGTTCTTGTGACCACTGCTGTCAATGTCATAAGGTTCATAAGGCAAGGCAAGCAAGTTTATTTTTATACAGCACTTTTCAGCAACAAGACGATTCACGACCCGAATGATGAACGAAGCTTTCAAAGTGAAGAACCATGTATCCACAGTAAAACATGGAGCCAGCTTGGTTTTGTTTTGCAGCTGCATGTCTCCATCTTGTACAGTGAATCTTTTGTGAAAGTACAGTTGCAGGTCTTGAGACTCTCAACAAGTTAATGACCCCAAATATACAACTGTTAGCAGAAATGTCAGGAAAAACAATTAATTGACCTATTCTTAAATGGCCCTCTATGAGCCCAGATTCTGATCTCACTGACGATCTTTGGACAGATCTGAAAACTGCAGTATAGGGAAACCTCTTTGTGAAACTGTGACAGCTTGAGCAGCTTCCCGAGGAAGAGGGAGCCAAACTACTTGTTGGCATATGCAGATGTCTCATTATGAAGTACAGAGCTTCAATGCTGCAACTGTTGTTGCCACAACATATTAAATTAAAGGTGAGGTACTCGAAGTAGAGCCACTGCTCTTCCACATTGAGAGCAGTCAGCTGAGGTGCCTCGGGCATTTGTTCCGAATGGACCCTGAACGCCTCCTTTAGGACATGTTCCAGGCATGCTTCAGCAGCAGGAGGCCCTGGGGTGGCCCAGGACACAATGGAGAGACTAACCCTTTTCCACTAGTACCAACTCAAGGCAGTTCACAACAGCTAGGGTCACTTTTCCGCTTTTCAATTTGTAATGGCTATGTGGAACCGTAACTATTTTTTTTTTGTACCTGCTTGCTTGCAGTTCCAAGCAGACAGAGTCACACTGAAAACGTGACATCAGAAGTCTGTCAATCACTGATTGGTTAGGGGGCGGCGTCACTAGTCACAGCTTCTTTTAATTACTAATATCTTCAACCGTTAAATCATTGACGCTGGGCTTATTGTGTATGAGCAGTATTATCAAAGCAAGCTAGAATTAGACAGCGTTAGCATTAGGTATCGTTAGCTTATATCCACATGTCCTCTAGCTCCTTCCATTTTCTGCCACATGTTTCTCTCACTCTCCTGTACATATCCAGTGTGCTTCATCTGGCTACCCACAGCCTTCTCTAGTACTCCTCTTTTATTCTGAGTCTGACAACAGCCGAAAACGGAGCAGCGCTCTAGGCTGTTGTTGTGTTTGGCGTATCGGACTTTGGGGCCACCGTACTATTGTAGATCCTGCTCTGTTTGAGATGCTTCTTAACTGTAATGGGAAATTAATCAAATGGTGTTGAACTAACCTTAACTAAGGTACTAATGGAAAAGGGGTATGTCTCTTTGCTGGCCTAGTCTTGGACTTCTGCTGCCCCCGTGACCCGGTCCAGGTAAGTAGAAGACGGCGAGTACTAGTACTTTTTGTTAGTTTCAATGTATTTCAAAGACAAACTTGATTAGTTATTTTGTTTATTCTAAAAGGGTGCCAACAAATGTGTGTGTATCTGTAGCTAGAACAATAACTCTACATGTTTTATGATAGATAAACAACCACATAAAAACATAAAATCCTAGGACTTAAGGTGGTTGTACATAGGTAGGTTGAGTCACCTCATCAAATCTGTTGACATCGTTGGATAAGAGGTTCACAATCTGACCTGTGGTTGTTTCGGCCATTGCTGCGCTGCTGAGAGAGAGAGCCTTTGCAGAAGAAAGGTATTAAATAAAGTCTACCTGACAGCTCAACACAGAAGATAACATTTCGACTATGGTGTAACGAGACGACTAACCTTCCGATAGATCATGTGGCACATGGCCACGCGAATCTTCATGCCTGCCCGCTGGACTTGGTAGAAGTACAGATGATGAAGCAGAGCTAGGCCTATGGTGGCCAATGAAATGCCCAGAGCATAGCTGTAAGCCTCAGTGACCGAAGCTGGCTGAGCAGTGTCATAACTCTCAAAGTACTCTATCAGCTTCCCAAGTAGCACTGGCTGAATGACTTTGATTACTTCCTAGTAGAAAATCAAGTGTAAAGCTGAAATGCATAAATGTTAAACAAAACAAATGGTTGCTTTAAACGTGGTGTGTTGAAAAAGTATGTGTCCCTTGAACTTTTTTCTACATTTTGTCAAACTACGAACACAAATAACCATGAAATCTAAAAAGAATTTTTTTGTGGTAGACAAAACACAAAGTTACGGAACAGGATTAGGGCCATTAAAAAAAATAGAAAAAAGGGAAAAAAAGGCAGTAAAAGTCTTCAATTCTGACTTTTTTCTCAGACTTCTGTGATTAAAGTCAGAATTCTGAGATTAAAGTCAGAATTCTGAGAATAAAGATATTCTGAAAAAAAGGCAAAATTCTGAGATTATAATCCGAACTGTGAGAAAAAAGTCAGAATTCTGAGAATAAAGTCAGAATTGAATAGCCTTTTTACATGCCTTTTTCTATTTTTATTTTTGAATGGCCTTAATCCTCTTCCGTACAAAGTAGTGCATAGTTGTGAAGTGGGAAAAAAATGGTTCAGATTTTATTTTTTACAAAACAAAAATCTGAAAAAATCTGGCATGCATTTGTAGTCAGCATCCTTTACTCTGATACCCCCAAATACGCCTATGGAGATATATAAACTTTAAATTTGTTGTCAAGGCAAGTATTAGTTCAGTACTATTTTGAAATCCTTATGTGTGTGAAAAAGGTTAGCATTCAATATAACTGAAAATATCACCCCTATGGAGAAATACGGTGGTGACAGCATCATGCTGAGTGGATACTTTCCTTCAGCAACGACTGGAAAGCTGGTCAGCATTGATAAAAAAAGATGGATGGTGTTAATTACTAGGCAATACTGGAAGAAAACCCGAGAGAGGGGCAGATATTACCCTTCCAGCAGAACAATGACTGTGAACATACAGCCTGAGCCACAAAGGAATGGTTTAGGTCAAAGCTCAATTATTGTTGGATTGGTTCTAAGTCCAGAATTAAATCAAATTGTACACAAATGACATGTCTTAAAACTTGATGTTCACAGATCCGCCTTATCCATTCTGACTGAGCTCGGACTCAAGCTTATTTTGTAAAAAAAATAAAAATAATAATAATTAGGGAAAAAAATCACTCCATATCTCTATATATACAAAACTGATTTAGAAATACCCTAAAAGACTTGGAGCTGTAATTTTAACAAAAGGTGGCTCTACAAAAGTTTTACTCAGCAGGGCTGGATACAAAAGCATGCCATATTCTTCTAGGGAGTTATTTTTTCCCATGAATATTTTTGTCTTCTTCTTTAAAATTGTGCACTACTTTGTGTTGCTATGTCACATGAAATCTACCCCCGTAATACATTGACGTTTTAGTATGGTTACAATACGTGGACACATTCGAGGCATATGAGCTTTTTTGGGAGTAAAAATGTAGGACTTCACAACCTCTATGAAGATGTATGTTCCAATTAACGAGTATGATTTCCAGTAGCACTGGATGAGTGCTCTGGTAAGTCTGGGTGGCCGTAGATCTTCTGCTGCCTGCTGAACTTCTTGATTCCAAAACCTGCAAAAAAGCAAAAAGAACAATGAAATATCTGCTTGGGTCTTTGCTTCTGATGTTTAAGCACATCTCATCTAAAGTTTTAGTTTCATTTTGCAAAGATGCCACAGAATTTACAGTTATTGAATTCCATGAATACCTTTTTGCCATTTTAAAGTGAATGCACAATTCAATTTTACTTATAAATCAACCAGGTATGAATTATACCCTATTTGGATGTGGATGACAATCACAGATGGACAAACACCAGAGTGATGATGATCAGAAGGCACAGCAACATTTATCAACTGGGGGTCTACATGTCAATTACAGACACCAGCCAATTCTCAGGGGATCAAAAAGGGCCCCTAAGGGTGGTTTCTTCAGCGCAAGACAAGACAAAAAACATTAGTTGTCTTTTACCTTTCAAAGATGAAATCTAAACTCTAAACAGCAAACTAAAACTAGGATTGAATTGTATCTTTATGTGACTGGATTGAACAGACTCTACATTTCTGGATGTAAACCAGGGGGCAGAGAAATGGGGTATTAACTGAAACGCATATGGGAACAACATTTCATGACCAAAAACTAGTGTTGCACCAATACCAATACCAGTATCAGACAGGGCCCCGATCCAGCACTAAAATGGTGGTATTGGTATCGGCGAGTACCAACAAATAGGCACCGATACCATTTTGATGTTTGTATGTCACTTGAACGCAGCCTTCTCTCTCCCGACTAGTATTATACATGTTATGTAAGTTCATGAAAGTTGCACTATTTTGGCATTTGGGAGCCAAAACTCAGGGTTTAAAAGAGATTATTGAATTATTAATGTAATTTTACTGTCTTACTGTTGCACTACTATTATACATGTTATAATTTCACGAATGTTGCACTATTTTGGCCTTTGAGAGGCAAAAGTTTATTCAACTATTGTCACCCATTCTAGGCAGGCAATAAAAAGTTCTACTACCCTAAGTAGTATGCAGTTCTTCATATATACACACACATCAATTTCAAACAGATGGTATCGGTATGGTATCGGCCAATACTGCACAGCCAGGTATTGGGTATCGTATCGGGGCCATAAAATGGCATCGGCACAACACTACCAAAAACCCATTCCCTACTTTCAATAGACTAAACAGAAGTTTGTAGTTATAGCACAGAATAGACAAAGTCTAAAGGGTATGTGGGAGTAAAAAAAAAAAAACAAGACATGTTAATATGTGCATCCAATTTCAGCATCGTACCAATGGGGCAAACTTGACGTGAAGTCAAACATCTCCTTGACTCCTTGAGTCCGATAGGAGTAGGAGGGAGAGCGTTCCCCCATGTGCAAGTTTGAGAAGTACAGTCTAAATATAGGTGGGCTTCTCTCCAAGCAAAAGGGTCTTTCTGAGGCCACGCTTCCTCACAGAAAGCAGCCTCTGCTGTATGTGGAAGATGTGCTGACTTAAGGCGCTGGTCAGTTGGAGAAAAAAAATGGCTCTGTTTTGGTTCAAGACACTGATTTTCTCAGTGGGAAAACAACGTTTATTTCAGCTGTTCCTTGAAAGAGTACAACCTCTTCTTCTAACAGTGTGGAAAACATGCACTCAAGCTCATATTCTCCTGAACCCTAATGTTGCAATGGCCTCCAGAAGGGTGTCCAGGATCCAAATCTGATATAGTTTACTTTTGTTTGGGTCTTTCAACCAGGATACATACACAGGGAGTCTCTGGATATGGAGGATTGTGACGTTTTAAAAAGAAATAGAGGCTAGTTTGTATCAGAGCTAAGTATTTTAGAAACAAAGAACAAGAAGTGGGTTTCTGCACTTATGGAAGCATTGAAAAAGACATAAAATGAAGGTAAAGGGAGATGAGAAGGTCTTAAATGTTTGGCTGAAGCCGACAGAGCAGAGGGGCTGCAATGGTTGTAAAACCAGACAAATCTCTCTCGTGTTTTTCTGTTTTTATTACATGGCTCACCAAAACTTCATTATGGTCACATAGTGACAATAACGATTCTTGATGGCTGGGAATGTGTTCTTAAATTTAGTATTCTAGTATTAAATGTTTGTGTATGTTAAATGACATATGTGATTTTAATGCTACAAATTCTGACATTCTGTATGTGAAGGGATTCACAAATGAAGCTGGATTGGATTAATTGTGAGCCTGTTCTTAGTTATCCTCTGCCATTTCTTACAGAATTAATTTTTTTTCTGCAGAAAAATACCAAAGAAAATGTCTTGTTGGTGTAGAAATTGACTTGAGTACGTGGGAGGGTTCCATGCAGAACAGGGTCACAGGGAGGCAAATGGAGACTGCATGTATTGTTGTAAGTCTGAGCAACAACACGTCCATCTTAAAATGAAAACAGCACATTTTTATTTAAATTCAAGTAACCAAAGTGCCTAAATTTAATGAATTCTAACATACTTTGATAATGAAACTTTTTCTTCCACTTCAACTTTAAAGATGGCTATAATACGGTGAATTTGGACATCTAGTTCCAACAGCTTTACAGTCCTGATGAAGAAAACTGAGCACTTTTACACTAACTTAACAAAAGTCAGTCAGTCAGTTACCGCTGTAGTTCCTCTCCAAGTCGCTCAGATGCATCCTCTGGAAGAACTCTGTACATGTCCGCTTCCTCCAGCCTCCTCTTGTACCCAACTCTGAATAAGGGGTTCAGCCAGCTAAGGATGAAATATACGACAGCAAGTTCAGTAGTTACCAATGCTAAGAAAAAATAAACTAATTATATAACTGGCCAATTAAATGTGCAAAGTTTGAAGACAAAATAGTTATTATTGCATCGCTTTCATACATAATTGTAGCCACAGCAGATTGCTGCTTTCTTCTACATGTGTGTTGATGGTGGTTTTGCATTTAAGGCACTTTGAGCTCTTGTGCATCACTTCAAATATTTATTGCCTACTGGCCAAGCAGCGTACATGCATAAACATTTCCTTAAACATAATGTGGCTGGTGGCTAGCCAGACACGCCACATACCCATCAATCAACAGCAAAGGAGCAATCTAAATTGTAAAGTTTTAAAATGTACGTTTAGAGAAAATTTCATGTGATCATCAATCCATCGAACTGGGGATAAAACATCACTGGCTGGAATCTAACTCACAATTTTTTTTATTGTTAATGTGAAAAATAAATTCACATTAAATCGACTGTCACAGACGCCCAAAGGATTCGGCCGAATGAGTCTCTTATAAACGGACTATTCCAGCCTGTTGAGGCAACTGCGGTAAATAGAGGATAAATCATTTTACATGTTGGGCAATTGTAAGGGGATGTATGGGAAAGAAAATAAAGAACGACTTTACAATAAGGCTGCCTTTATAGAGGTTTCCAAATGGTTTGTAGACATATTATAATTTAATCTGCAAACACTTTATAAATCGTTAACAAGTTTTTATTATGCATTTATAAAGGGCGAGAAAAAGACAAACCTGTCCGTTTTCTTGCCAAAGAGTGAGCCAAATCTATATTTGGTTAAAACATTTCAAATTCTATATATTTCATCTAGAGTTGCTAAACTGAATATTTCACACTATAGTACAACCTTGTAAGCTCAATAAGCTTTTGTAAACATAATTCATGTAATATTCTTCTTTACGTCATGGTGTACACTTTACAGTAAGGCTCCTTTTGATAGTTATGGATGTTTATAATGCAGTGATAAAGCAGTGAAAAAGCTGCATTACAGTTTTTCAGAGCTACTCAGGGCCTACATTTTTCATTTATGGGTACATGTCCTCTGGTCTAATTGAACTAAGTGAAGTTCTTGACGATAATGACCATCATTACATTTTGCGGGGGAAAAGGATAAGCCTTCAAGCCTGAGAACACTCTCCCAGCTGTAAAGTGTGGTGGTTGCAGCATTGTGTTTTGTAATTTCAAAAAAAAATTATAATATGTGGAAATACTGGAGCAGCACTTCAAGACATCAGCCAGGATGTTATACCTGAGCATAAAACGCACATGGATGATGCGAGTCAAATCCGGGCCTACAGCCTTCTGAAAATGAAGTACAAAGTGCGCGCTCTCTGCTCTCCGGACATTTTTGTTGATGTCCGTGAGGGGTGTGTGCTTTACGTCATAGCACGCAAAGGATTGTGGGATACCTTAAGGATTCTTAGCGCCAGTAAGGGACTTTGCGGGGTTCCTAGAAAATACTAGCCACGGGAAGGTGCATACAGGCTACTTTTCCCACCTCCTTCCTTACTGACTGCCCTATTGGGACAACACTTATCATGGAGACTTCTGACACACTTCTGCGTGTATATATATATATATATATATATATATATATATATATATATATATATATATATATATATATATATATATATATATATATATATTAGGATAATATAATTATAAGCAGGATTCATTATAAATGGTATAAATCTCTTATGAAATATTGTTAATGAAAAAAGTGAAGTTAGGTCAAAAATGTTTTTTTTAACCGTGCATATAAACTTTTTGCGTGTTTCCCTCCTGAAATGAGAGTGTGGAGTATTGTTTTAATGCTATAAAGCAGCACTTTCTCCTTAATGGGATTTTCTGCAGCTACCCCTTATCACATCCAGGAAAAGGCTCTCTTCACTGTCCGCTGACCATGCACACAGTAAAGCCCTCTTTTCAGTTCATGTCACGCTAAACTGTAAATGGGAGCGGGCAGTTTTTCTTACCAGAAGAAAATCTTGGAGAGAAGATTAGCTCTGGCTGACGGATTATCCTCCTTCTCCTTCTCCAGGGGTTCCATGATTGTCCCAACAAATAAAAGCAAACCCTGCAGGCTGCTTCTGCAGGCTGTGTCCCAGAGAGGTCTAAATAGATGGAAACACAGCGACAACACCTGTTATAAACTCCTCTATGTGTCAGAATAGGCCCCGGTGACATTCAGGGCAGGATTACTGCAGGAGATTGGCAGCCGGTGTCCCGGCGCGGCCACGCACTAGGAGACGCGCTGCGTGGCCCCGCCCACCACGACAGGATTGGCTGATTCAAACGTGCATCATTCCCCCAGGGTCCACGTCGTGAGGCAAGCTCTCATTTATCGCCAAATAATTACTTACATTTAAGAACTGATCAGATGTGATGAATGAAATCGTGGACAGACATGCGGTAATTTATTAATTAAATTATCTTAAGTTATGAGATGCAGCACTAGTTAAATTATAGTAAAAAAAAAAACGAATTTAAAACCCCAATAATAATCCAATTATTATTGAGACACGAGTTCAATCTTGGTACATATTTACCACCTCACAGAACAAAATTACTAAAATACAATGTCACAACCTTTGAAATAATAAATAATTAACAAAAAAAACACAAGCTTTTAGAACAAGAGCAAGAACAATCTGATTTTATTGCAAGATAAAAAAAATTATAATAATAAAACAACTAAAAAAATCTGACAGTTTCAGTTCCTGTTGAAGATGATTCCAGGTAGAAGGGTAATAGAAAGTTGAATCGCCCAGGTAAATTCTGTCTGACAGTTTCAGTTCCTGTTGAAGACGATTCCAGGTCGAAATGCCCAAACCATTCTTCTCAGTACATGATAAAAACACTTTGTGACCTTCTGGAAAACATAGAGGGTTATTTTGGAACAAAAATTACTAAATGGCTATTTAGAAGAAGCTAAAAGATAGAAGATGTTTTGAGGTATTTCACAATTTTGTGTTTGACACATATTGGTATATACTTTTAAGTCATAGTATTGATGTCTTCACAATTTATCTGCAATGCAGAAAGTTAGACAAATAAGGAAAAAGCCACTGAATGACAAAGGTGGGTCCACACTTTTGACCGGTAGTGTATATTTATTAATTTATCTAAATAATACAAACTTTATTATTAGGGCTGCCGGGACAACTATTAGTCGTGCACTCCACCGACATCGCCTTTGTGGAAGAGAGGCGAATAGAAAGCCACTCTTGAAGTGAACACATAAGAGGTCCTCTTTGCAGCTTGACGCCATGCCATGTAGCAGACACAGCAAACATGTGGAAGAGGGAGATCTGGTTAAATCAGAGCAAAATTTAACTTTTTGGGTCATATGGAAAATGTTAGGTTTGGCAGAAAGGTTGCTCTGCACCTGAGTCTAAGTCCACCATCCCCAGAGTGAAACATAATGGTTTGGAATGCATGATATTTTAAAACCTTTCAATGGCAATAATACTGGCAAATATTATGATGATGACATCAATTCATATATATGTCTTTCCTCTCTTTCTCATCTGTGCTCCCATCACTCTATGACCTTTAGCGTTTTCAACAATGTCATTTGTGGCCATTGTGAGCATCTGCTACCTTGAGTTTCTGTCCTCCAGGACAAAAAGAATGCAAAGGTAATTTTATAACACTTGGAGTATATTAGCCAACAATTATTGCACTCCAAACAGTTCCTTGTGATATGAATACTGTGCACTCGCTGATGTTGGGATGACAATGCAATCAGAGTTTTGGAGCCTTAATAGTGGTGGTTGCATCATCCTGTGGGGACCGTTTTCTCCAGCAGGGACAGGGAAGCTGGTGATAGTTGATGGGAAGCTTCAGGGCAATCTTGGAGGAGAATCAGTTAGAAGCGTCAAAAGACGAGATTGGAGCAGAGATTCACCGTCTAACCAGACAACAACTCTGAACATACAGCCAGATATACCGTGGCTAGGTTTAGATCAGAACATAATCATCTATTAAAATGGTCTAGTCAAAGTCCAGACCTAAAGTCCAGACCTAAATTCAATTGAACAAGACATTAAGATACATTTTTGCATACACTCTCCTTACAGTCTAGTGGTGCTTGAGCTAGTTGCTTAAGAATGGGGGGGGGGGGGGGGTCCTAGTCTTGAGATGTACAGTGTATGCATTTTCTTTAACCCAGATATGGTGAACTAATCTGTCAGTAGGAAAACAAATCCTGCCGCACTTGTTGGACACTTACAGAAAAAAAGACTACAATCTGTGCCTGCAGGAGAGTGATACCCTAACCTACAACCCTGCAAGAATGAGTCGGTTAAAACAACGGATGGATGGATGGATGGATGGATGGATGGATGTTCACTGGTGAGATAGGGTTTTCAAATTAAAACACTCAGGCTTTTTCAGATCTTGTGAGCATTTTGAGCCATTTTGACATAAATCTTCTGCTTCTGACGCTTCTCCTCAGAGAGAAAAGGCAACATGAACGATAACATACGTGTTCACACATGAGCCGGTAATCATTAGTCTCCCGGTTGCTAAATACTGTGCGCTAAAATAGATGAACCAGTAACTGGACTTTGTCACCTGTTTGTCTCCTGTGTTTTTTAGGATTAATGATTACTTCTTTATTTTTTTTATGTTAATGTGATACTTGACATCATCCGAGACGAGAACATGAACACGCGAACGCAGGATTCTCTCTTTTCCTCCCTTTGAAAAATGTAATGCCTAACCCGCCAGCTCATCCTTCCTTTTACTCTTTCACCGTGGGACATGCGTGTCCGTCCCTCACCGGGTGAGCGGTCAAGATATCCCGTCTGTTAATCATCTTTGTGAAACACATGTCCACAGTGTAATTTTGCCCGCCTGTGGACATTTTTATTTCTTCTTTATATCTTGATATAGACAAAGACATAGCATATAATTAAAGCTATCAAATGACGGGCTGGCAAATTCTGGCTTTCCTCAGCGGCCTGGCCGGGCTCTGCTCCAACATCGCCGCCACCGTGTCCAATGAGTGGAGGGCCACAAGTAGGGCCTCCTCGGTCATCACAGCCACCTGGGTGCTCCAGGGTCTGTGGAACAACTGTGCCGGGAACGCCATTGGAGCGCTGCACTGCAGACCTCATCATACCATCTTACAGCTCGAAGGTAAGCTCGTGCACAGCCGTTAGATACGGGGTCAGCTTTCCATGTTTAACTCTGTTAAAGACCTGCGTTGCTGAATAGTATGCAAAATAAACTCTGTGGCTATGCTGGGAATCCTGTCAGATGCAAATGTGTTCAGAACTTCAAATGTTTATTAAAATCTGTTGTTGAAAATGTTGTCAAAGTTTAAAGAATGATACAACAGCGCATAACACAGAAGTCCAGTTTAACAGATTGGGGGATTTTTGACTTCATAAACGTGAAGCAGTTATATTGAATATTATTAAGTTGTGTTTTTTTGAGGGGCAAAAACAAGCCGTACATTTAACATCTGGACGAGTGTCATTGTTTCCTGAAGGCTTGTTGTCTGGCTGAGTTTCATGCTGTGTGTTTATTAGTAAATTTTTCCCAAATGAAAAAAAACATCCTTCATCTTTGCTTTCTTTTTAAAACGTCTCCAAAACTGCACAGCCTTGGGATTTCAAACATGCATCAAGCTCATTTGAAAACTGGAAGAAGTCAAGACAGCAAAATAAAGTGGTTGATTTTTTTTATCTTTTTTTCTCCAGCTGGAAGTTTGCATTTTAAACGTAGTGAATGTGTTTTTGTTTCATTTGTTTTTGCGTTAGACATATCAAACGATGAGTCTGGGCAGAAATTAAGCAACATTTAGCTTGCGTTATGAGACAACAGTAAAAACTAAAAAGTTAAGCAAATGACATTGGCGCCTTAATTTAGGCACTTGCAGCATTTGCTTTTGTAAACTTGTTACATTAGTTCAACGTTTTAGCTCAAAAAGTTGAATTAAGACAAAAACACGTAAATAAAATGCAGATAAATGAAGTGCATTAGTCTATATTTAAGTATTATTGCTTAGACATCAATAAAAGCAAAATGCTGGCTGGACTAAAACAGCAGAGTTTTTTTGGTTATATAAATCAATGGTTCTGTGTTAAAGTTTTGGTTGATGCAAGAAAGCACATATAGGATTTAGCCACACTTATTTCAAACAATAAACATCACATTTTATCTGTAGAGCTGGTTTTCAGATCGGTATCTCTACACAGATCTTGTGTCACCGGGCTTTTCTTTGAGCTTCTTCAGTCTTACAGAGTTGCAGAGCTTAGCTAACAGCATTCACAGCAACTGAACTTGTTCACATTTTGTCACATTCAAACCACAAACTTCTGTGTAATTTCTGAAAATACAAAATCAAAAAAAACGAAACGAGAAAAACATTTTTTTTCTGTATTTTTTACAATTAAAAACACAAAAAGTGTGATGTGTGAATGTAATCAGATCCATTTAGTCTTGTGCCCCCAAAAAAGTCCGGTTCTGGTCTCATCTGACCAGAGCACCTTCTTCCACATGGCAACACGGGACAACTGGTGATTTTAATGGTTCCATGCAATTAGGACTTTTCTTCTTTCTTTACTCATCTGTAAGGGTCAGATTTGTGGAGAGCATCATTAATAGTTGTCCTGTCAACAGATGCCTCCAACATAACTGTGGTTCTCTGCAGCTCCTTCAGAATTAACATGGGCCTCTTGGCTGCTTCTATAATTAATGCTCTCCTTGATGGTCCTTTGATTTTAGATGGATGGTTTTGCAATAAGCTTACTTTTCAATTGATGGGTTGAACAGTGATCCATGAAATCTCCAAACTTAGATTTTTGTTTTTTAAACTAACCCCACTCTAAATTTCTCCACAGCCTTTTTTTTACTGACCCGTATGCCCTGTTATATTGCTCTTTGTAGCTCTGGCTGTAGGGTTGTTGTCCTGCTAAGAACCTCTGCCCCTCAAGTCTAATGCAGCCTCTAAAATATTGCCTGTTAAAAGCATTGCCCTGAAGAAGCTGAGCAATATATACAAAACTCAGTGGTAAATCAGATGTTACTTATAGCATCAAGCCACAAGATGGTGCTGTGGCTCACATCCATAAAACAGGATAAATCTGTTGTTTGGCATTAAACATCTTTTTTTCTGTTATGTTGGAAGCATTGCTAATGTTCTCGACACCTCGTTTCTTTGAAATGAACGTATAATTCCTCTGCTTGCGATGAATAAATAGCGACACACTGTTAATAATTCATCTAAAACTTGCTATTTTGGGTCTAAGAGGAAGCTGAGGTTGAGCATTAATCATAAGTCATTCTGCAAGGTGATAGAGGGAAGGTGACATTTATGTTCTCTTGAAGAAAAACATTGTTCAAGTTCGACATGATGCAAGGAGCCCTTTCACGGCTGCCCAGATCCAGTCGTTCTTCTTGATGGGACTCGTGCTTCTTGCTTTAAAGCTTTTTCACAAACATCTAGCTGAACATAAGCTGGACCCGCGCTGAGCTTGAGTATCTAACTTTCATCAGGAACCGTCTGCTTTCTGCAGTTTCAACACCAATCAGCGCAGCCCTGACTCTCTGTAGCCGCGCAAGACGGCTGACCATTGGCCACCTGTTGATGTTTCAGTCCAAACTCCTCCCCTCAGAATAAAACTGTCCACAATACATTAACTATCAAGTGCTCACAGTCCTCCGTAGAAACCCTGGCAGAGCAAAGATAGCTTTTTCGAAAAAGTTTTCCCAGCCAGCGAACCATTAATCAATTTCTGCCCCGGCCGACTGAATTAACGGCGGGCGGTGCGAAGGAGTCCCTGCAGCATGAGCGGCATGTTCCAGGAGATCGTGGCCCTTGTTCTAGCCACCTCGGGCTGGGTACTGGAGTCTTCCACCTTGTCGACAGACTACTGGAAGGTCTCCTCAAACGACGGATCTGTCATCACCACGTCTACCTTCTGGGCCAATCTGTGGAAGCAGTGTGTGACCGATTCAACAGGGATCTCCAACTGCAGAGACTTTCAGTCCATGCTGGCACTGGATGGTCAGCGCTTTCTTATTTTTCTTAAGACGATCTCTTAGTTGTTGTAAATGCTTGTATGTTTAACTGTTTTAACTTGATTCATGCACGGTTTAAATGTTTATTCAATCTTCTTCTTCCTAGCGCTTGACAGATGTTCAAACATCAGCTAGTTTTCTTTTTCGCCGCTTAGTCGTACAATTCAAGTTCAAGTTCATTACCAACATAGACCAAAAGATATTGTGACGCCCAAGGAAAGTTTCCAATGGAACACTCATTTACCCCCAAATATGTCAATGTTTAGCCTTTGTTCTTGGAGCTTGAAAGCCATAAAGGAGATTTACAACGTGCCTTGTGGCAGTTTTGGACATGGGTGACTACTTTAAAGGGTTGACTTTAGAGGTAATCTTTGCCTCAAAAGCTGATCCTAGTGACAGATTTCATATCAACAAAGTCGCCGCAACGCAGCAAAGTACCTGGCGCCAATAATGGTCTCCTGTGAGAAATTGTTCTTCTTGATTCGTGTGCGAATAGTTCAGAAGGTCAGGAGCTCCGTGACCTTGTCGTGTTTTAGCGAGAAGAGGTAAAACCACCAGATGTCGACAGAAGGCTCCGTAGGTGACGGAGAAGTCTGCTCTGCTTTTGTTTTGCAGGTTACCTCCAGGCGTGCAGGGGACTGATGATCGCATCCATCTGCTCGGGTTTGTTCGGCTCCGTTTTCGCCCTTGTTGGGATGAAATGCACCAAGGTGGGAGGAAGTGACAGAAATAAAGCCAGGATCGCCTGCTTTGCTGGTGTCAATTTTATTCTCAGTGGTAAGTAGAGGCAACCAGCGTGAGCTGCAACATTTCTCTCAAAGCCGTTTAATCACTCGGTTCTTCTTCTTGGTCTTCTTCTCAGGGGTCTGCTCGCTTTCGGCCTGCTCTCTCTATGCACACCGGATAACAACAGAGTTTTTTGACCCAATGTTTATGTCTCAGAAGTGAGTTTTACAGTTGAACATTCGTCAAACCGAGACAATTGGGAGACATTATCTCAAAGCGTTTTTGTGCGTTTCCAGGTATGAGCTCGGAGCTGCGCTCTTCATCGGCTGGGCAGGTGCCATCCTCTGTATTCTGGGAGGCAGCATCTTCTGCTTCTCACTCACAGATTCTTTTTCAAGAACGTTAGTATGGGCAACGGTTTTTTTTTTCTTTCTGTTTGCATTTTGCATTTGAATATTTTTTCTAAACCAAATCTATGTGATTCATGTTCGTAAAGCCCTGTAGGAGTTTGAGTGATAGAGATGAAACTGTTTTATTTCTCTTTGCAGCCACAGTCAGGCAAACTATATCTACACAGGCGCGGCGTCGCATTCCCATATCACCGCCTACACGAGGGGGCAGACGAAGTCTGTAAACGAAAGGCCGGCTGCAGATAACAGCAACTCCTCCAGGATGCAGCACTTTGATAAAAATGTATACGTGTAAGGGAGGTAAACGCAAATCCCTTTCACCTAAAGACGTTGTTGGTTTTTAAGAGTTTTACCCTCAGCGTGTTAGATGCAGCAGCAGCAGCGTTGGGCCAAATCTAACAGAAGCAGAGGTAGGTTACTGATTCAGATTTGTGGCTCACCAGCTTTTTTACAGTAGTTTTAAAAATTGTCGGGTTTTTCTTCGAGGTACATGACTTTAAAGGTTTTCTGATATGGTTTACTCATTGCTCTCTTGTTTTTGCCCTTTTATATGTTTTAAATATAAAAAACAAGAAAACAGTGGTGCAGGAATGAGCCGGTCTGATCAAACCTTGTCACAAATAATTCCCCAGTTCCTTTGTTTTATTTCTTGTATTTTTGTTGTTGTATGGAACTGTTTTAGAGATGTTGTTACATTTATTTCCATTTTAGTTTTGTTGCTTGCAACTAACACTGTATCTCACCCATTTTCCTATCAATCCATGAAGGCAAATTTGGAAACTGTAACATGAGACACGAGGCAGCAATTGAGTTTGTTGTAATGCTTCGACATCACGGAGGGGGAAAAAAAAGAAAGAAAAGAAAAATACTGCAAAATGTGAAAAAAGTGGTGATTATTTTTGGTTGTGATTTCATGAAAATGAATAAAACTCAATGAGATCTGACATTGTTCTGAGTTCTTTGGGTTTTGTTTCCATCATGTCTGCAGCTTGATGCAACGCTTTAAAAGCTTGGACTTTCCTGGCAGTGCCAGCCACACATACTGTAGGCATAGAGCACAGACAGAGAAACAGCACCTGCTGTCAGAACCAGGTTCAAACCCCAGTCAGCGTAGATACTGATATAATGTTAGCTTGTTTTTAATGTTCATATGTGATTACTTTTTGTCATCCATTATATTTTGATCGAGGGGAAAATTACCATGAAATATTAACATGTTAATATAAAAATATTAACATTTTATAGACAAATGTGTGTGCATATATATATATATATATATATATATATATATATATATATATATATATATATATATATATATATATATATATATATATATATAAGCTGAAAGGACATGAAACTGACAGGATCCTCACCCTTTCATCCAATGTTTTGTGAATTTTTGTCTTTTTTTTATTTGGAATCAAATCAGATTCCAACTTTTTGAATTCAATTTAATTTTATTTATATAGCACCAGTTCATGATACATATCATCTCAAGGCACTTTCCAAAGTCAAATTCAATCAAATCATACAGATTGGTCAAAAAGTTTCCATTCTAAGGAAACCCAGTAGATTGCATTAAATCCCGACAAGCAGCATCAACTCCTCCTGAAAGAGCGTAGAGACACAGTGGACAGCCGTCTGCATTGTCCATGGCTTTGCAGCAATCCCTCAAACTGAGCATGCATTAAGCGACAGTGGAGAGGAAAACTCCCCATTAACTGGAAGGAAAAACCTCCATCAGAACCAGGTTCAGTATGAACGGTCATCTGCCTCGACCGACTGGGGGTTAGAGAATACAGAGAAGAGACACAACAAAGACAGACAAAAAAAGCACAGAAGCACACATTGTTCCAGTAATCTGTTCTATGTTATATGGTAATAGCGGATGATCGCCAGACCAAGTGTACCTACTATGAAGGAAAAAAATGACAGAACAAAAAGTTAAAAGATGAAATAACAAGCAATGCAAATTGGAGAACAGTAGGAGAACTCAGTAGAGTGAGAGAAATAGACCCTGATGTCCTCCAGTAGCCTAAGCCTATAGCAGCATAACTATAGAGATAGTTCAGGGTAACATGAGCCACTCTAACTATAAGCTTTGTCAAAAAGGAAAGTTTTAAGATTAGTCTTAAAAATAGATAGGGTGTCTGCCTCACGGACCAAAACTGGGAGTTGGTTCCACAGGAGAGGAGCCTGATAGCTAAAGGATCTGCCTCCCATTCTACTTTTAGAGACTCTAGGAACCACCAGCAGACCTGCAGTCTGAGAGCGAAGTGCTCTGTTAGGAACATACGGGGTAATCAGAGCTCTGATATATGATGGAGTTTGATTATTAAGGGCTTTATACGTTAGAAGGAGAATTTTAAATTATATTCTTGATTTAACAGGAAGCCAATGAAGGGAAGCTAAAATAGGAGAAATATGATCCTTCTTGTTAATTTTCATTAAAACTCTTGCTGCAGCATTTTGGATCAGCTGAAGACTTCAAATGGCATTTTGTGGACTTCCTGATAGTCAAGAATTACAATAGTCCAGCCTTGAAGTAATAAATGCATGAACTAGTTTTTCAGCATCACTCCTGGACAGAATGTTTCTAATTTTGCCGATATTCCTGAGATGAAAAAAGGAAACTCTGGAAACCTGTTGAATATGGGATTTAAATGAAATGTCTTGGTCAAAAATAACACCAAGATTTTTTACTTTATTACCAGAGGCCAAGTTAATGCCATCCAGATTAAGTGATTAATTAAGAAGCTTATTTTTTGAGGACTCTGGTCCAAAGATTACAATTTCGGTCTTGTCAGAATTTAAGTGCAGGAAATTTAAAGTCATCCAGCTTTTGTTGTCATCAAGACATGCCTGTAGTCGAAGTAACTGATTGGATTCATCAGGATTTATGGAAAAATATAGCTGAGTGTCATCAGCAAACAGCGAAAATTAATCCCATGCTGTCTGATAATTTTGCCAATTGGAAGCATATATATAGTAAAGAGAACTGGCCTAAGGACTGAACCTTGTGGTACTCCACAAGGGATCCTAGAGTTTGAAAAATATTTATTATTAACATAAACATGAACTCTGTGATTTCATTGTATTCAACAGGATTTTTTTATAACTATAAATTAAATTTGGACCTGAAACGGACCTGTTCCTTTTAAAATGCACCTTGAGATGTTTGTCGTGAAGTAGTGCTTTGTCAATTAACTTTTGGTAAAACCGTATAAATTAAAATATTTTCCTTTTGTGAAAAAATATTTTTCAGAAAACAGTCTGGTTTCATTTATTAAAATCTAAACCTTAAAAGATCAAACTTTAAAAAAAAAAAACACATCTCAATTTATGAAGTGCTGAATTTCATTAAAGAAAATGCTTATTCTTTAGTAAAAGAATGCTTAACTTTACTACTATGGTTAGCCAGTTATTTAGTAATAACTCCTTCATATATTTACATATTTTTCCAACATAGCATTTGTAAAAATGTGGAAAAATATGAGGAAAAAGAAGGAACAATGTTAAAAGGGCACAGTGAGATACACAAATTACAACAACTTGAGGAGCAAGTTTTAAATTACTTTTGTAGTAAAAGGCGATAAAAGTGTATTTAAATATCCACATAAAAGAAGATTAAAAAGGCCACAGTGTCATTTAATAGACTTCTTACAGCATACATTCAACGAGACAAAGCTGTGGCTGTCAGATCAACCAGCCAGAATTTGTCCCTTTCTGCTACCCATCTCCCCTTCTCAGCCTCCAAAAGAGAGGACAAGCCCCTGCTCATCCTGTCTGGCTGCAACAAGAGAAAAGCTTTAGTGGGGCAAGACATGTTTTGATGCCACAACATGAAGCCTTGGCAAAAAAAAAAAAATTGGCAATGTTAAACTCCTTTTAGCAAGTACTTCAAAATTAGGACTCGGAGAAATGTTTATGCTATTTTATATATTTTTTCCCCAACTTAAGCATACAATTGAGGATGTCACGTCAAGATCTTTCATGGTCAAGGTTTTTATGATGAAGAGGTTCATAAAAAGTTCAATCACTGTCCCTGTAACACTGAGATAGATGTAGGAAAGTGTATTAGCCAGATAACCCGACTTTTGATTTGCCCACAGCCCTTCTTAAACGTTGTTTTTCCACGTGCGCAGCGTCAGATGCTCCTCCCCTTAAACAGAGTGGCTTGAGGCGATGTCAAACAATCCAAACTAGAGGCATGTTCCAGAGCGTTTACTATAAACATCTTACACAATGTCCCATAGCCCTCACCCACACACAAAAGCACAAACACAGTGTCATCCTCTCCACCTTCCATCATGACCTGCGGCACCCTTTAGGCTCACACGTCAACGCGTGAGCTCCATTTTTGCGTCTACATGCTCCATTAGCGGATTTCGTCCGTTCAAGCATGAGGAAGCGCTTGATCCAGATATTTGGCTTCTTGATCTCTTCCTTGGGATGGCTGTTCATCCTGTGCACCATGGCAATGGACTACTGGAGAATCAGCCAGATAGGAGGACAAGGTGGTTCGTTCATAATCAAGGTGGCCTGGTACTGGTCCAACCTGTGGAAGGACTGCTTCACCGACTCCACCGCCGTCACCAACTGTAGGGACTATGGGGTTCTCTGGAATGTAATCTGTAAGTTGTCACCCTTTCTAAAGCAGAATATTCTGTTCTTTAAACAATCGGGGAATTGGGCCATAACGCAGCGTTTCGAGAGGGGGAAATTAAGCAAAGTGTGAGCATGTTCTAACAATATTCTTTACATATTTAACGGTGATTCATCCGCAGCACGGTGGAATCGGTAAGGCGTGCTACGTCCTTTGCCAACTGCTGAAATTGGCTTCAGCAAATAGAATGAGTGTCTTTTATCTCATTTCTAAATGCTCCTTCCAATGTTTTAGCCTTTTAAGCAGTATAAATCCTTCTCTTTTAGCTGTTTACCTGAAAGAGTGAGTGTAAACAGAACAAAATGCAACTCATAAGATGGGACAATTCTGACTTTATTTAATAAAATCACTTATTTTTCCAGGTATTAGCTCTTCAAAATGTCCCTGGAGAATGCACACGTATGCAAAAATCATATTTCAGTGCCATCAAAATGAGCTTAAAAGCATTTTATTCACAAACCACTAAACTCAGGGTGAGTTTTGACAATGGGTATTTGTGTATATTCTTATTTGCATTCTTACCATGTTTGTGTAAATGAATGTCACAGACCTACAATCTTCAGCAGCGATTACTTCAAAACTAATGAACTATTAAATAAATAGATCAATACATTGAAAAAAAGAATAATTCATCCAGCTCACAGGACCAACACTCATGTCTAAGAGCAATGCAGAGTAACCTTTTAATGGTTAAAAGGTTACTCTGCATTGCCCTTAAAATTTAACCCAACAGTGGGGTTTTTGGGACTCAGGGAGGAAGCTGAAGTCCCCGGTTAGAACCCACACACACCCGTGCACCCAGGGCCAAGATTTAAACCCACAACCTATTTATTTTTTAACAAGGCAAAATTTTTTGATTCCCTATTGTTGTGTTGCTGACAGATTACGTCCAGGCGGTGAGGGGGTTGCTAATCTGCGGCTTGACGATCGGATTCTTTGCGGTCGTGTGCTGCTTCGTTGGGATGGAGTGCACTTATATCGGCGGAGCAGAACCAACCAAAGACAAGCTGGTCTTCTCCGGGGCCGTTTTTCATTTTGTTGGCGGTAAGTGAAAGACTTCAGGGTGTGTTTTTTTTTTTTCTCTTAATAGAAAAGCAGAAAAATGTTTTGCCTTCATTTAATTTCTTGGTTTCGCCGAAACTGCGGCACACAGGTGTGTCAAATCTTGCCGCCTACTGCTTATACATCAACAGAGTCGTCAGAAATGCTTTTGCTTCCAACTTAGCAGCAGGAGAATTACGGTATAGCATTTTTTTTTTTTTTTGCAAGGAAATATTGATCAAAGCAGTTTTTACATTGAAAATGTGAATATTGACTTTTTTGAATGTGTTGCTTTATTATAGATATGATTTAGGACCTCCCATAATTCTGGGTTTGGTGGGATGTTTCTTAATCTTCTTTGGAGCTGTGCTGTACGCTGCGACGGTCACCAGTGTAATCCGCCCTCAGAGGTATCTAAATCACTCGCTATCTGTTCTTTCTTGTACAATAAGTTGACCTTATTGTACAATAATTTAAATTTCCTGTTTTCACTTTCAGACAAGTGACGGTAGTATACGGCGCACCAACGTACATGCCGCCGGCCTACAGAGGAAGAAGCGTGTACACAGGATACTACGATCCATCCAGGCTGTACGGATCTTACGTTTCAGGAAGAACAAGCAGCAAGGTCTCAAGGCTCTCTCAGGCTTCTCCAAGACTGTCAACAAGAGATGCATTTGTGTAGCCACGTATTGTGATGTAGTGCTTGAAAGTAGTCTTTCAAGACTTGCAAAGTTCTCCAACATGGTACTAAAAAAAGTGTTTGATATCTAATTGATCTGAATGTAATGTTTATATAGCATGTTCTATTGATGAAATAGATCTATTGATATTTTTGTTTTAAAATGCACAGTAATGCAGGTTCTTATAGTTGCTTTTTTTTTTTACTAAGCAAAATATCTGCACTGCAAAAATAAAAATAAGAAAGATTTTCTTTAAATTAGTATATTTTTCCTTGATTTAGCAGGTAAATAAGATTATTTGCCAATGGAATAAGATTTTTACACTTAAAATAGGAACAACCCATCTTGATCATCTTATTTCAAGTGTAGTTCATCTAATTATCTTAGTTTAGGGGTAAAAATACTCATTCCATTGGCAGATAATCTTATTTATATGCTCAAATCAAGGATAAATACTCCAATTTCAAGAATATCTTACTTATTTTTAGTTCTGTTTTTGCAGTGTGTCACATAATTTGGTGAATGGGTACTGAGTTCATGAGCTCCTCCTTGGATTTCACCACTTTTAAACAGCGTAAAAGAAATCAAATCCGAATCGTTTGGATGACGGATAATTTTTTAGCAACATGATAGTTGAAAAAAAAAACATTTTAAAATACATTTAAACTTTTAAGTCTTGGTTCAAGGGTCTTTTTTTTTCCAAAGTGTTTTAATTGAACATCAAGCAATAATCAAACATATGTACTATGCAATAAATTTTTTATTAGTAAACCCTAAACATCCCACCCAACAAACACTCCCCACCCATTGCACCAGTACAAATATACATTTGGGAATGTGATCAGTAGTAACCATGTTGCACGCGTATATTGCTCCTGTGGAAATTGGGATTAGTCAGGATCCACCTTCTTATTTTGATCCAAAAGCGGTTGCCAGATATCCAAAAATTAGTAGACAACCTCTCCATAGCATGTCTTACTTTTTCCATTGTCAAACTGTATAAAAAAGGTCAATAAACCATATTTTAAAAGTTGGAGGGTACTTTTCCTTCCATTTAAGCAGTATCTGCTCTGGGGCTAAGAGAGTAGTGAAGGCTGCGATATTGTTATTTACACTAAAATGAGAATGATGTGGCACATTGCTGAGTTCAGAGCAATCGGGTTCTAAAAACGTCCCTAATGTATCAGAAATAAATTTACATATAGATTTCCATCATCGAACCCTGAGTTTTAGGCAACATCTAAACTTATGAAAGTGGCTGGCTCAGCTTCACATCAGTCGCATTGGGAATCTATGTCTGGTTTAAATTGTGTCAGTTTTACCACAGACCAGGGGTGTCCAAACTTTCCATCACGCGGGCTGAAATTGCCAATTTAAAAGTACTCGAGGGCCAAATAAAAATGAGCTAAAATTACATTACGATTTTTTCCCCCTTTTTTGTATCTGCTCCATAAAATAATAATAATAATAATAATAATAATAATAATAATAATAATAATAATAATAATAATAATAATAATAATAATAATAATAATAAATAACTATGAGCATGCAATATTTTAGTTAAATTAGATTTTTTGTAGGATTTGGATAGGTAAATTATTGTGAGAGTTTTTGAACATTGGCTTTATTAAAACAAGATCATCAAATTTGCAATTCTTTGGGACTTTGGGTTAATTATTTTTTACTTTTTTTACAAATTTTCTTTTTCCTATTCTCAGCAATAAAAACAGGATTTGCTTGTTGTATTTGGCCAATTTCAACAAATGAACTAACTTGTCTATAATAATCTCTATCTGTGCTGTGCAAACTAAATCACCCTAAGTCCTGGAGAAATTGAAGGAGTGAATATTTTTCATTGCAGATTGCCATATGTCCTCAGAGAGTTCTGTGCCCACTTCCTCTTCCCAAAGTCTTTCCAGACGTTTCATGTATTAATTACACCGTAGATTTTATCGATTGCTCTTTTAGAGTATGGATTCAGTTGTAGAACAGTATGAAAAAGCGTCTCAGGTGGTATTAAAGGGAAAGTGACCAAGATGCAAAACTGAAAAGTTCAAGGTACCTGAAAAGGTGAGTCTGGGATTTTGGATTTGGTGTTCACTCAGCGGAAAGTTGCAAAATTACCTTCAAAAGACATTTTTTATTATTCTAAGGCAGGGGGAACCAACCTTTTTGAAACTGAGAGCTACTTCACTGGTTCTGTGTCACAAGCGGGGTGACCAGTACTGGCCTTTGAACTAGAAGAGTCAACACTCACCGATAAACATATTTCAATGCTTCTATTTTTAGATATTGTCATTTTTAAATCTATATAAAAGCAAATGTGATTAAAAAAGGTAGGGCAACAGACTAAAACAACATTTTAGAAGCAGCTCACCGGAAGGTTATACTAGTTTTAGAACAGACCTGAGGGCACCACATGTGGTCCTTGGGGGCGACCTGGTGCCCGTGGGCACCATGTTGGTGACCCCTGTCCTCAGGCCTTTTACAGACAAAGCAGTAAAGGAGCCATCTGTAACAGATGGAACAAACATGTGATTTCTTTATAGAATAAAAAATGTCTTCCAAACTGCCCTCATATTTTAAGCAAGTGTTTAACCACAGGATTTAGAAAGTATTTATTTACCCACTGAACGTGGTGGTGAGAATGTTAAACAGAGAAACGCCCGAGGAGAAGCGGGATGGCAAGACAAATTTTCTAGAGACAACCATTTAGGACCACAAATATATGAGTTGGACCAAAATAACATAGAACTTATATACAATAATTGTTTTGAGCATTGGGTAGTGATAGTGTCCCATGTTATCTGTGTCGCTGCAGTATACTTTTACGGATGTGTGCGCCTTTCACAGTCGACTGAAGCGCAATTTAAAATGGAAGAAAATGAAATGTTGTGCAGAGCTCACTAAACCTGCAGTCTATTCCATTGCCTGTCGCTCTGTCCCTTGGGTCACGATTCTTTAATTGGAAAAATTAGGACCGCTTCCTTCAGTCTCTGCCTCAAGCAAAACTTCAAGTATCTCAGTTTCTTGCTCATAATAAATGGTAGGATAGTTAGGGGATAAATGCATAAATGGGGTCCTATTCAACAGCCATGTTGGTCATTTTCCAGACGATTGTGGTGAAAAGATAAAGCCGAGTCAAAAAGTGAAACTCTTTATTTTCAACCAGTGTCTGACCCTCATCTTTGACCATGACACAGATGGATGGATAAACTTCATAGTCGCAGAACATTTGAAAAAAAGAAAAACACCTCACTGCACTGGGTTATGTAGGGACACTTCTAAAAAGCAATCAGCCAACACTGTATGCAGCTTCCTCCTTAAATAACAGTCCATTTCTTCTGCAAATACATGCAAAAGTAAGAACCATCAGGATTGTTTAAAAGCCAGAAAAAAACGGTAAAAAAAACTAAACTAAATAGATTTCCAACAACAATTGTCCTTCATTTTCATCATGGGAAAATCAAAAAAAAAATAAAAATGGAAGTGACAACTCATCACAATCAAAAACTTAGCTTGGTTTGGCTATTTAATGCCCAAAAAACCCCCAAAAGAACAACAACAACAACAAATAGTATATCAAATGAGAGAATCTGTTGAAGCATTTAGATGATCAGAAAGAGCCTTTTTGTTGAGAATCTGAAACTTTAAAAGGCCATTTTTCCACAAGAAATTAATCTCATGTCAGTTTTCACACAGACCAGTGAGCATTGAGAAAATTTGGTTTCCTTTTTAATTTAATATATTTTCCGTTACGACATTGGACTTTTATATACTGTTTGGACGGCTTCCGTCAAAAGATATGAACTGTTCCACGTATGATAAGAATGAATAATGTTTTGTTCATGCTTTTTGTAACGTATATACTGTGCTTTGTTTATGCTTAATATTGTGATTCTACTAAAGCGGGTGTTACGATCAGCACTGTCCCAGGAAGCCCTGTTATTGTTATTATGACCAGCAATTTTCCACACAATAAAAAGGTTTTCTTGGTCGTTTGAGCCTCAGTTTGATCCATTATTTTTCCAAGGTGTTTAGCAGAACTGCACACACATTTCGATAAAGTGTCGAAAGTGTCTTCTCTCAGTGTGTGTATACTTTAAAACATTTGACTTTTTGAAACTGAGGAAAAAGCTGGACAAACCTGAACCATGCTGGAAGGCTTCCGGGTATAAACATCAAGCATATTAGCTTATGTGATCTTTACAAAACACAGCGAGGGCACTTCAAGGCAAAACATGTGATGGTGTACACAAACCGGGCTGTGCGAGCGTGTTTTTCCATCTTAGAGCTGAGGTGAGCAGGGAGCTTTGAACAGGTCTGAAACAGGTGTCCCACACTTTCAAGAGTTTGGATCGTCGGTTCTTGTCTGAACCTGGTTGGGTCAGCATGGGTTACAGGACCGTGGTGATGTACATTGAGATCGGCTGCTTTGTGGTCTGCGTGGCCGGGTGGATCCTGGTCTGCTCCACGCAGCCCACCGAGATCTGGACTTGGTCTGAGGTCGGCAGTATTGTCCTGACAACGTCGAACTACTTCTCCAACCTGTGGAAGGACTGCATTTCTGACTCTACGGGAGTATCTGACTGCAAGGGGATCCCGTCACTGCTGGCGCTGAATTGTAAGTTCAACATACAGCACCTAGACACTCCCCTAGAGCTTGTTCAGATTTCGCTCCTTAATGACACATTTCAGTGTACTGTATCAGCCATTTATGTCAATAATAATCAGCAAGTAGTGAGTAATTGTGACAGGAAAGACAAGGACCACCATGTCTCCAGCCCTATGAGTTAATACTGTGACAGGTATTGTCTTTATCTACAACTGCAGCTGCAGGTTTTACAAGTTTGTCTACCAGTTTTGGTAGATAGAGACTAAAGTTTCTCTCCAACTGAGCCAATTTGGACTGATGTGGTCTGTGAACAGCAATTTTCAAGTCTTGCTGCTCATTCCCAATTTGGTTTAATATTAGCCAGTCTAATATATGATCTAAACCAGCATTTCTGTTAGCTTGTCCCACCTGAGCTATGCATTGTCCTGCTCCTCCAGAGTCAATATGGGCCAATTGGCTTCTGTGATTAACGCTCTCCTTGCCTAGGCTCTCAGGCAGGTTTAGACACCCATGTCTTGGTAATTTGTTGTGTAATACTGTAATTTCAAATTATAGATGTTAGTGTTTTTGTGAGATGTTTAAAGCCCGCTTCAAAACGTCGTCACAACTTTATTCCTGACCTTTCTGCTGTGTTCCTGGTGCCCTTAGCTCGAACAAACCTCCAAGGCCTACACAGACAAGTTTGGTGACTTCTAAAGGCGTTATGTTGGACTAAGTTTTATTTAGGGCAGACCAGACAAAACTTTATTCTTCCACGTTTTGTAATATGCGCCACTTTGTGTTAGTTCAACGGATAAAATCACAATAAAATACAGTGAGGTTTGTGACTGTTGCGGGACGACGTAATGTGAAAAGGCTCAAGGGGCATGAATACTTTTCCAAAACACCGTTTCATGGCAGGAAGAAACCTTCTCGAGTCAACGGAAAAACATATTCAAATTGTTTTGCTTTTCAAACAGGGGACATTCACATGTGCCGGGCTCTCATCATCATCTCCATTATCTTGGCTTTCTTTGGATCCATCCTGGTCCTGGTCGGAATGAAGTGCACTAAAATCGGGGGCTCGGAGAGAACAAATGCCAAAGTAACCTTCGCTGGAGGGATGAACTACCTTATAGGAGGTAAAAACCCAGAAAGATCTCACCGATGTGCACTGAATGATAGATACTCAATATGATGTCCCTGTATTATTTCAGGCTTGTGCGCAATGGTGGCGTTCTCATATTATGGAAACAAGATCAGATCAGAGTTTGACGACCCGACTTATAACGAACAGAAGTTCGTACAACACATTAAGTATTCAAAAATGTTTGTCTGTAGACAATAAATCAATACTTAAGCAGTTCTTTTATCCGTTACCAGGTTTGAGATAGGTGTTGGAGTCTTCATCGGCTGGGGTGGCTCCTCGTTACTCATTACTGGAGGCCTCATCTACAGCATCTTGGCGGGGAGGGAAGCGTTCGGCTCGAGGTAAAATGCTGATTCTGAATGTCTTTTAAACCCTTTTTCAACGTTCAGTAAAATACAAACGGTATATTTGTTGACTTTAATCCTGGCAGACCAGAGAAATACGCAGCCAGCCAGTTCCCTGGCTACACGTTCCTCCCATCGAGAAAGAGCTACGCGTCATCAGCTCGCACGGAGATCACACATACCAGGAATTCAATGGTCTCAAGCGATAACAGCAGCATCTCCACCATCTCCAACACCACCAGGAGGACTGCCAGCAATGTTTATGTCTGACTTTTCTTTAAAAAGGAAAGAAACAAAAAAAAAAAGGAAAGAAACAATATACCATGCCATGAAATAGTATTTGCTCCCCTTACAAATGTATTCTGTTGTCGCTCTGTCAGTCGTATTTACATGTTTCAGATAATCCAGGATATGTTTATGTTGGACAAAGAATGACACCTGAGTAAATGCAAAAGAGCAGCTTTCAGGTGAGGATTTCATCAATTGAGGGAAACCAGCTATCTTTAACAGCCTGGGTCAATCCGGAAAAGTTATTGACTCCCCTGTGAAATCATGAATTAACCGATTATCATGATTTTTTTTTACCTAATATACTGGTGCAGTTTCTCTAGTCACAATGAAGACAGACAAGATTTCAGAATCAATAAATCCCTTAAATATAACCTGTCTGACAACATGAAAAAGATTAAAAAAGCATCATGTAAGGCCACAGAACAGATGGGAAACAGAACGGTTAACGTTAATCAGTCTAGAAGGAGTCACAAAGCCATTCCTAAGGCTTTGGGACACCAAAGAGCCACAGTGAGATTCATTATCCACACATGGATGAGTTGGGATACTTCAAAGATACAGGTTTAAAGGTATATTTATTATTCTGTAGTTAATTTGTTTTACAGCCATCAGAAGAAAAAACAAATAACAAAAACAAAGGAAGAGCAAGTCTGCAAATTTTACTCATGTGTTCCATTAAATTTGGCAGAAAACTAATGGAATTCAGAAAAATAGCATTACGTCTACAAACAAAGATGGCGGTAATGTGATTGTCTGGGCCTGCATCAGGGCCTGGACAATGTGTTGTTGAAGCTATGAACTCAGCACTATAACACTGATCTCTACCAGGACGTCTTGAATGTTTGGCCAACAGTCCTTGACCTTAACAGCACTCGTGTTATGCAAGTCCACTTCTGATTGGCTCAAAAATAACCAAAAATAAAGCTTAAGTACAAGTCTGGACTTGTAGCAGATTGAGAAACTGTGACATGACCTTAAATAGGCCAATCTTAATAAGATAAATATATATATATATATATATATATATATATATATATATATATATATATATATATATATATATATATATATATATATATATATATAAACTTTATCAAAAGTGAGCCAAAATTTACACAATGATATAATTCCACAGTGATATAATGATCTAAAATATTAAAGAGTTGAGAAATCAAAACCAGATAAAATCTCTAACGGGGCAAATACTTTTTTATAGCACTGTATCCCTATGAAGGGCTTTGTCATATCATTTCATGCCCACTGTTGGATTACAGCATTTGCTTTAATGCAGATTATTTTTTTGACTTTGTGTGTTTCAGGAACCATAGATTACTTTAAATTACTCACTTTAAATTACTTTAATTACCCATTGTAACTCCTAATTGATTTTAAGGACTCCTTATATTCCACAAGGGAACAAATTTCCATTTAGACTACTTTGTAAAAATACGTTTTTTTTTATTTTATATTTTTAGAATACTTACAATTTAATGGTGTTAGATGCAATCTGTTTGCCATCAGCAATCAGTATTTAAAAAAAACAATGGTTTGATTGGGTTAGAATGATTTGGTAATGGATTACATTTGCTGAGATAAAATAATTTTGTCCCTTTTTCTCTTCTGTCAAACCTTTTCAAACTTTGCAAAATTTACTTTGCCATTAAGACTTTTTTAAGATGACCCTTAAAGTGTACTGCAGCCTTAGAATGACGCTTTAAAACGTTTTTTAAATAAAATACTGTTTTACTGCAGTTGCTAAAATTGAACATTGCTGAAAATTCTAATTTATACTTTTAATACATTTTCTCAGCAGTAAAAAAAAAGAGAAATGTTTGTTTTCTGACATATACATTACTTTTCCAAGTTGATCAGGTTGCCTTGGAACAACCTAGGGTACAACTAACACCTGAGAAAGGGACCCATTTCTCTTAGTTACTTTTCAAAATGGGAAGGACAAGAGAACATTCAAGAAAAACATGTTTGATGATCTTCACAAGCTGTTAAAAGGCTACAGCTCATCTACACTCTTAAAAAAAAAACTTTAGAAGTTTAAAACAACTGAAACTGGGGCAAACAAGTGTTACCTACAGGTGAGGAGATTGTTTAGAAAAATGTTTGATTAATTAAAGATTTGATACAACACTGCAATGTTGTCTAAGAGCTTCACTAACTCAATAAACGTAACCTGCAATCTGAAATGTGTCCCAAATAAATCTCAACAAATGTGTCGCTGCATTTCCATGGCAGGTGGTTCCTGATACTCAGATGCCCCAAAACAAAATCCATAGCTCCCAAATGCCATCAGAATTCCCCTAATCAGAATTACACGCATGGCTGAGTGTAATTTAATCTCAGGATAAAACGGCGATGAAAAACTGTGAACGGCTGCAAATGAATTGAGATTATTGGCATGGGAGTTTACTTTCCAGCAGCCTCCACATAATCAGTCATGTAAGAAAAACGGATTTAATTCACGTGTTCCTACTTTCATGACAGCTGAAGAGTTAGTTTAGCCTTAACAACGTGTGAGGTGCTGCTGAGAACGTCATGAGTTGCTCTATGTTGTATTTTTTATGAATTAAATATTCACCCATTAATACAATCTCCAGGGAATATATCAAAATTATTGTAACCCCTGGCTTTTGGTAGTTTTGAGTCAAAAGGGAGATGGGGGGGGGGGGCGCTACCTGATTCGGAGCGCGCGCTCTCCCGTGCACGCGCTGTCCGTTTTGTGCTGCCGTGGCTGCTCTGGGTTGAGCCACCCGATGTGGGCGGGGTTTCGCGCGCGGCCCAGCCAATCAGCGGGCCCCACGACCGGGCAGCGTAGTGTTGCTCTGTGCTGCAGCCTGTGACGGAAGAAGAGGGAAGTTATGCACAGCGGTGGAAAGCAACACATGGGACTGCTGTGCGCTTAAAGCCAAACATCTGGTAAATCCTCACCTGACAGCCTGGGACACGCCGAGAGAAGACCCGTGGGCTCCAGATTCAGCCATGGTGTCCATCGACCATGTAACTCAGAAGATACTCACTTACCTCCCGTATGTTCTTGTTTTGATGGACATGCGATATGAGGGTAAGAGTTGCTGCTTGTTGGGCTTTGTTCGGGCGCTCGTTACCGTCTCTGTAACGGCGACATCGACCGTAACCGTGAGCCGTTTGTAACGGAACGTTAGGAGAACTGACAGCTAGCAGTTAGCCGGCTAGCTCGCTAAGCTAGCTAATGATAGTGTTTTAGCTTGCTTTTGTTGGATTGAGTCCGAAAATTATTTAAAAAAAAAAAGGAGTAACTTTAATCTCTGGCGAACAATTGCAAGACATAATCTCCTTTTACCGTGGGAAAAGTCTGAAAGAGCTTCACAGCTGGTTGCATAAAGTTGAAGGCTTTCAGAGTGACAGAATTTCTTTTTTTTTCTTTTTCTTTTTTTAAACTTTACTCGTTTAAGTTTTTAATGGGGCAATATGCATAGATGTTCTGTAAATAGTAATCATGAGACATGCAAATAATTGGAAATGACAAAATGATAAACTTCTATTATTTACCTAATCAGAGAAACATATTTGCAATGTGTCTTTTTCCCCCCTTGTGCAATAAATTAACCTTGCTAACATTTAAATGACCTTGTTAGATCAAAGGGAACGTGTTAATGAGTGCAGGGAACCTCACCCTTATCAAGAGCTCATTTTTACAAGGGTTAACATGTTCTGACCTGAACTCACGGTCCCAACATGGCCTTCTCCTTCTCCACCCCTCAATGTTTTTAGAAGATCAAGTTGGTTCATGAGATCCTGCCTCAGGTGCGTTATTGTCTAGCATTTGCCAGCTGTAAAGCTCTCTGCTGCTGAAATTGCTCACATTAAAAACACGTTTTAAGATGATCGGATCCAAATCCTCAAAAGTCACATATTGATCATTTATCAGAAAGTTAAACAGAAGACAAAGACATCAGTGCTGTTATTTCCGCTACACGACTTACCTGCACGGTGGTCAAGGAGAACATTTTAGAAGAGATGCAATGCATCAAGCCGCAGCTTCGCTCCACCATGCCTGCTAACTCTCACCTGGTCTGTTTTAACACACCTGACTCTTAATATTTGCTCATTAGCAGAGCTTGTCTGCATGCTAGTAATTCAGGTCGATTTAGGCGTGGAGGGCAAGGGGCACATCTAAAGCCGGCTTCACACTTTCTACGTTACTTTTGCGCTCCGATCTTTCCATGCAAAATGTGCCGCGCAGGGATCCAAACTGGATCCGTCCATGCATCCAGACAGCCGCGCCCCCCTCCCTCCTTTATTTCGAAATATTACCGGGTCCGCTTTAAACTTCCTGCGTCTAACTTCCGGTCTGACTCATCTAGTTTTCGGAAATTGACGCACTTTGCTCCGTCATCCGTCGGCCCATATTTCTGAAGGACAGCGGAGGAGAGTTCTGTCATGCCGTAGCGCCGACGTGCTGATGGGAAACGCCCCATTGACTAGAATTTTTATTTGTGACGTAACGGAGAACGCACGGATGAAGGAACATTTGTGAATGAAGTGTAAGGCTACGTTCACACTCCAGGGAAATGCGACCCAAATCCGATATTTTTGCCCATATATGACCCATATCTTTTTCACGGCAGTGTGAACGGACCAATTCCGATCTTTTCACCACACCCCCACCCCCAAATAAAATCCAATTTGGACCACTTGCATGTTGTGTGGTACTAATTCAGATATGTATACATTTTTTATTTTTATTTTTTTAAATCTGCAGTCTAAACGGTCACTACACATCCACACATAGTAGTAGCTATCCATCCATCCATCCATCGATCGTCTTCCGCTTATCCGGGGTCGGGTCGCGGGGGCAGCAGCTTCAGTGGGGAGGCCCAGACGTCCCTCTCCCCAGCCACTTGGGCCAGCTCCTCAGGAGGAATCCCAAGGCGTTCCCAGGCCAGCCGGGAGACATAGTACCTCCAGCTTGTCCTGGGTCTTCCCCTGGGCTTCCTCCCGGTGGGACGTGCCCGGAACACCTCACCAGGGAGGCGTCCAGGAGGCATCCTGACCAGATGCCCGAGCCACCTCAACTGGCTCCTCTCGACGTGGAGGAGCAGCAGCTCTACTCTGAGTCCTCCCCGGATGACTGAGCTCCTCACCCTATCTCTAAGGGAGAGCCCAGACACACTACGGAGAAAACTCATTTCAGCCGCTTGTATCCAGGATCTCGTTCTTTCGGTCACGACCCAAAGCTCGTGACCATAGATGAGGGTAGGAACGTAGATCGACCGGTAAATCGAGAGCTTCGCCTTTTGGCTCAGCTCTCTCTTCACCACAACGGATCGGTACACCGCCCGCTTCACAGCAGACGCTGCACCAATCCGCCTGTCGATCTCCCGCTCCATCTTCCCCTCATTTGTAAACAAGACCCCAAGATACTTGAACTCCTCCACTAGGGGCAGCACATCCTCCCCAACCCGGAGAAGGCACTCTACCCTTTTCCAGTTCAGGACCATGGTCTCGGATTTGAAGGCACTGATTTTCATCCCGGCCGCTTCGCACTCGGCTGCAAACCGCTCCAGTGAGAGCTGTAGATCACGCCCTGATGAAGCCAATAGGACCACGTCATCCGCGAATAGCAGAGACGCAATCCTAAGGTCACCAAAACGGATCCCCTCAACACCTTGGCTGCGCCTAGAAATTCTGTCCATAAAAGTTATGAACAGAATCGGTGAAAAAAGGGCAACCTTGGCGGAGTCCAACTCTCACCGGAAACGAGTCCGACTTACTGCCGGCAATGCGGACCAGACTCTGACACCGGTCGTACAGAGACCTGACAGCCCTTATTAAAGGGTCCGGTACTCCATACTCCCGGAGTACCCCCCACAGGATCCCCCGGGGGACACGGTCAAATGCCTTCTCCGGATCCACAAAGCAAATGTAGACTGGTTGGGCAAACTCCCATGCCCCCTCCAGGATCCTGCTGAGGGTATAGAGCTGATCCAGTGTTCCACGGCCAGGACGAAAACCACACTGCTCTTCCTGAATCCGAGATTCGACTATCCGACGGACCCTCCTTTCCAGAACCCCTGAATAGACCTTACCAGGGAGGCTTAAGAGTGTGATTCCTCTGTTGTTGGAACACACCCTCCGGTCCCCCTTTTTAAATAGGGGGACCACCACCCCAGTCTGCCAATCCAGAGGAACTGCCCCCGATGTCCACGCAATGTTACAGAGCCGCGTTAAGCCGGGCGTACACTGTACGAGTTTTTCCCCTTTTCGGGCCGATTCTTCAGTCGTGCGAGCATTTTTTGAATCGGGCTTGATCGTAGAGGGGGGGAGGAGGAGGGACTGGCTTCTCACGACTACCTCCCGATCAGGAATCGGACGATCGGTGAAAATCAAACATGTTTGAAATTCAGTCGGCTGTCGTGAGGTTTTCGTGAGCGCATCCTGCTGTTCAAGCAGAGCTAGGAGGGGGCGCCCTCCCCTCCTCTCCGTCCTCGCCAGCGGAGGGAGGGAAGCGGGCGTCCCTGAAGCGACCTCCGGCCGGTGTTGGGGAGGGCGAGCCGTCCGGTCCGCGCAACGCGCTGGCCGCCTGTTTCGGCACTCCTCTGCGGTCCGCAACGCGCTGGCCGCCTGTTTCAGCACTCCTCTGCGGTCCGCCTGTTTCGGCACTCCTCCGCGGTCCGCGCAACGCGCTGGCCGCCTGTTTCGGCACTCCTCCGCTTGCTGGGGGGGGTTGCGGGCCAGGCGACCTGCCGTGCCGCGCGGCCGCCGGTGCGTCTCGTCCCTCCTCTCTCCCCTTTGTTCCCCCGACGCCCTGTGCCTCCTGCGGGCTTCGCCAGAGCTGGGCTCGAACCCCTGCTCTGGGTCCCTGTCACCTACCGTCGCTCGCCTGCCTCTGTCCCCACAGCGAGCGGTCCCAGAGGGGACGCAGCGTACAATGTGAGCAGTCCGGTCTCGTCCGAGCGTCGCGCCGCACAGATCGTGAGCGGTGAACTTTTTAAACCCCGCGGTTCCGTCACACAATTTTAGATGTATATAAGTACCACGACTGAAAAACTCGTACAGTGTACGCCCGGCTTTAACCAACACAGGCCCACAACATCCAGTAGCAGCTAGCGCTCCATAAAAGACCGTTGTTAATAGCTGTGCCCTTTCTTCTTTACTTATTCTTGCTATGATGCAGTCTTCATATTATCGGCCCTCATTGCTTAACAGCTTTCTGATAATAGCAAGGAGAGATGCTGGCCGGTCTTTGCGTTTTTGTTTAATTTTTTCATAATCTTTTTTTAACTTTAATTGAACACTTCTAGAAACAATTACGTTCACCATTACTTCTGCAAATGGTGCGCTGCTCTGTGAGGTTTCCTGTTATCTGCGCATGCGGGTCGCTTTTCGGTCTTGAACCCTTCAGACAGACGTCTGATGGCAGTTGCAGCTAATATGAACGTCCACCTCCAGTAAAATCCGATTTCAGCAACAACAAAAAAAATCGTAATCGAGCGTCAAGACCTGCAGTGTGAGCTTAGCCTAAAAGTTGCTGGACATCGGGCCTCGGGGATTGGTGTTTGAGACCACTGGTTTGAAGAGATGGAATATGATCAATAAGTGTTCCTTCAGAGACACATATACAGTGTCTGCACAGTTATTAGGCAAGCTGTGTGTTTGAGGATTCATTTTATAAATGAACAACTACAGTTCTCTCGGTCAATCCAAACTTTAATGAGTCCCTGCACTGAAGCAGCAAACTCTGGGAAAAGCCATTTCTGTGTGTACATGCAATGATAAATCTCTGCCCGTGCGTTTCCAGGAGTGAAATGCGGGAAGGACGGAAGTGTCGACAATCACATGGAAATGGGAAAGAAACTGCTTGCTGCCGGACAGCTGGCCGACGCCCTCTCTCACTTCCACGCCGCCGTGGGTGAGTGATGGAAATAAAAGGCACGTGGTTGTTTTTTTAAGTTTTCACTCATTTAAACGCATTTCAGCAAATATGTTTATTTTCTGTCATTTACCCAGACGGAGACCCCAAGAACTACATGGCGTACTACAGGAGGGCTACAGTGTTCCTCGCAATGGGGAAGTCAAAGTCTGCACTGCCAGACCTGAGCAGAGTCATTGAACTCAAACCAGACTTCACATCTGTGAGTTTTTACCTGAAGAGCCTAATTTATTTCACTCATACTGGACTGTTGCAGCTTTAGTGGTTCTGTGCGTGCAGCAGTTCACAAGCTAAGGTCTGCGTTTTGCTCCAAAGGCACGTCTTCAGCGAGGAAACCTTCTTCTGAAGCAGGGAAAGCTGGACGAAGCAGAAAGCGACTTCAAGCGGGTGGTAGGTACACCTGATCCGCTTAGTTTGAACCAAACATGACAGGATTTTTCCAGAAGGGGTCACTGTTGATCTGTTAAGTGTTGGCCCTGAAAGCCAGTAGAAACCTGACCTCCTATGGTTGCTGCCGTGGAGTGTGGTTAAAAAAGAAACATCTCCTTTGCTAAAGAGAACATTTGAGAAACAATATAGTGAGCCGGCTGCTGCATGAGTGGCTCGCTATTAGTCGTCCTACAATAAGGTTCCCCTGAAGGATGTTTTGTTGTTCTAAAAAGGGTGTCTGAGATGTAGATTGCCTGCAAAAAGGAAAACTGTTTTAAATAGCCTTTAGACCGTTTTATACGGCGCTGTCCTTCAATCGTCAGATTTTCCCGTCACCTTGGATATGACGCTGTCCTTCTGGCCCTTGTTGTGTGGCGCACAAAAGACGAATCCTGTTTGAGTGTCAGAGGCATTCAGCTTCATCCAAACATCATTTGTGCTTCACAAATCGTTTGGATAAGATTATAAACGCGATCGCCAAGAAGGACCGTGTTCATTAAATGGAGGCTGAAACAAACCGGCTGGCTTGATGCAAAGATAACCGCTGCAGATGATGTTATTTCAGCAGTCTGAGCTGAAGGGCTCATGATGCTGGGAATGGCAGAGCAGAACCACGGTTTATTTTCAAAGATTAGCTCTTACTAACAGCTGGGATTCTTCTTACAGCGTTCATATTTAAATCCTGACCTCTATACAGTGAATATCTGCCCCCGCTGGAAAGCGATACGAAGGACTGCAACAGTCCTGCCTTAGGAGTCGAGAGGAGAGGCGCGGACATGTTGTTTAGAGTTGCCCTCGACTTCCTAAAGTTCTGAATGATGTCGACCTCTGTGAAGTTGTTATAATGCCCGCCCCACCATTTCTGGCATCCAGAGAGACCTTTGTGCAGCCAGAGCTTTGCAAAATGCCAGTTTCACTCTTTTTTTTATTCACACTCTTTCCTCTCAGCACCCGCTGCCAAATAAATGGCTTCCATTGGACTCTTTAAATCATAAAACCTATTTCTTCCACGCTTGCTTGTCCAAAGGGGGCAGCGTCGACAGCACTTTGAGTCGTCTTGTTACTGAAAAGTGCTTTATAAATAAACTTGCCTTGCATGAAGTTAGTAATATTGGTCTTTCGCGCATGCAGGTCACTTTGGAGCCACAAATGGTTCACACTGGAGTCAGAATTATAATAGTAATGGGAAAAAAAAAACGGTACAGAATAAAATCGGATCTGAGCATTAAGGAGTGCGGTGGGACTGTGGCTCTAGTGACTCTTTAATTGTTTCTCCCTCTTTTGAATGTCAGAAGATGCTTAGGTTAGGCTGCGTCTCACTGGGCTTAGGGTATAATTTTCATCCATTTTGCCGAGCGGCTCCTTGCCTTCACATGAGATTGTAATGACACACAACAGGGATGTGTCTGTGTGGTCCTGCATCTCGTGTGGGGCGTTGTACCGTGAAACTCCAGATGGCTCCTGATCCGGAGGAGGGCGACGTGATGTTTACATACCCTCTCCATCAGCATCAGTGATGCTTTAGCATTTGGCTTTTTAATGATCGTTTCAAACCAGCCAAGTGATAGAAAACAGGAGATTAGAGAGGACAATGTTTGGTAAATGCTAACAATATCAATGTTTGCAATGTTTTAAGATAATATCGCAGCCCTGCCCTCCCAGTTGCAGAGATAATTTGAAGCAGTATCACGGTCCACAGTGGACGTTTTATATATATAACGAGGTACTGAGAAGGTAGTAACCAGGAAATGTTGCTTCCTCTCAATAATCGACTTCTTCAAGCTTGACTGAAACGGTAGCTGCCCACTTAGACGAGCCAGAGCAGCTTTAAAGATCAAGCTATTTGGTCACAATGTCCGGAGGAAATAATGTAAGAACACCACCTACTGCAGGCATGGTGGCAGCAGCATCAAGAAGTGGGTCTTTTTAGCTGCTTTTGGTACCATTGTATGCATTAAGTAGTTCTAGTGAACGGGGTAGGTCCACATACTTCAGTTTGACCCCAGATCAACAGCTACATGGTAGAAACCTGGACAGGAATGGCCGTTCAAACAGGACAACGCACAACAACCATGGATGAAGCGTGAGGAATGACCAACACCTCAATCTTGTTGGTCTGTGACATTAAATGAGATCATTTAGATCTCTGATAAGAAGAAAGGCCAGAAAATCATATTTATTCAAATAGTGGGGTTGTATTGGAGCCGGTATGGATTATTTTGACCTTGTGTGGATCTGAGAAAATTCCCTACAAATTCCAGCATGTGTAAAAATGTTTTTTTTTTTTTTAAACTAACTCCAGGTTCTTGTAGAATCGTTCCACCCTGGAAAAACAATGGTTTATGGCAGGAGAAAATCATTTTAATTTGCTGCAGCGTGTCTTGGTTCCAGACAGGGATGAGCTGCGGTGCCTCTGGAGAGCAGATTCAAGGTGGTGAAACCTTTTACTGTAATAATGTCAAGTAATCTGGCCAGAGGTGGACACCGTCCTGCTGCTTCAGCAGTCCACAGCTGTGGTCTGACCTAATGCATCACATTTATGCTCCTCTCTCAGCTGAGCTAGCAGGAAACCCTTGAAAGGGTAGCCATGTCTTTTTTTTTTTTTTTTTTTTTTTGTAGCAGCTCAGTCATTAGCAGATATTGCTCTTGTAAATATGATGAGAATGGTTACAGCTAATGGGTTTAGGGAGCGCTGGCGGGGAAAATCTCCTCTGGAGTAGAACTCGGCTTGAACGCGTTGGCGACATCCGAACTTAATTTCCATTAGGACCTTTTGGGCTTTCGGAGGCGATTCATGTTAACTCCTTCCTCCTAAAAACGTTCCAGCTCAAATCCAATCCGTCTGACAAAGAAGAGCGGGAAGCCACGACCCAGCTGGCGAAGTCCGACGAACTTCAGCGGCTGGTGACCCAGGCGCACCGCAGCTACAGCGCCAAAGACTTCCCCACGGCTCTTGCACAGCTTGACGTTATAATCGAGGTAACTATAATTCCCCTCCGATGTCATCGCTGCGTTCGGGCAGTCGCCAACAAAATGGGTTTTTTTTTCAGACCTGCATCTGGGACGTGACTTCCCGTGAGATGCGAGCAGAGTGCTTCATTCAGATGGGAGAGATGGGGAAGGCCATCAGCGACCTCAAAGCTTTGTCCAAGCTGAAGAACGACAACACGCAGGCTTTCTACAAGCTCAGCACCATCTACTATAACCTGGGAGACCACGAGATGTCACTCAAGTAAGGAGGGAGCGTCGTGGGTCGGCTTCTGCCGCAGGCGCACTCTGACTCAGGAGGTTTTCGGGAACGTCTGCTCATGTTCTGCATTCAACCACCAGTTACAACCATAAACTTCAGTCTTAGCAACAGGGGGCAGATTTTTATATAAAAAAGATTAAGAATGGAAGTTTTGTGGTTTTTAATCACAAAATGTGGAAAAAGTTCATGATGATATTTATTTATTTTTTTAGCAAGGCAGCGTAATTCTGCTTTAATACGCTGCTGTCTTTGTTATTAGAGCCAGACAATAAGCCATTGCAAGTAAATGTAGCAAGAAACCAGTGAGATCCTTCTGTGGTAACGATGGAAAATGAAAGTCTGTCCGTCTGCAGCGAGGTGCGCGAGTGCCTGAAGCTGGACCCGGATCACAAGCAGTGTTTCGGCCATTACAAGCAGGTCAAGAAGCTCAACAAACAAATCCAGTCTGCGGAGGAGCTCATCCGAGAGCAGAGGTTTGTGTTTCAGACCCATCCGTTCAGAGCTGTGTGTGTGTGTGTGTGTCGGCTCGTAATGGTTGTGATAAAACGCTTCAAGGAGCCTGAATGTGTTTGAATATCTGTTATGTCTTCCAGTAAGGATGAAATATCTCTACTGAATACCAGGGGCTACATCAGCTCCAGTCTTTGTTTGATCCCGAAACATTCCCGCTCTCTGGTTTCACGCGCAGCGTGTCCCATTTTAACGCGGACGGCTGTCGCTTCAAATCTGACTTTGTGTGAAATATTTACAGGACTAGACAGAGAGAACGACGTTGGTGCGATGTTTCTGCGGCGTTCTGCTCGCTGACATGTCTTCCTGCTCTTGAAGGTACGAAGACGCGGTGAGTAAATATGAGGCCGTGATGAAGACGGAGCCCAACGTTCCTCAGTTCTCCCATCTGGCCAAGGAGAGAATTTGCCACGCGCTCTCAAAGGTCAGACCCCCTTACTGCCGCCACTCAGCCCAGGCTGTAATTTCTGTGAGAAGGCATATCGAAGCGTTCTCCTCTGGTTTGTGTTGTGATTTTAGGCCCAGCAGGCGAGCAGGGCTGTCTCCGTGTGCAGCGACGTCCTGCGGTCCAACCCCGAGAACGTGAACGTGCTGAAGGACAGAGCCGAGGCCTACGTTCAAGACGAGCAGTACGAGGAAGGTAAAGCCTGCTGGCTGCACCTCTCTGCAGCCTTTTCCCAATTTCAGCTGAATCAGTGGCAGATTTATTCTGCTGACTTTCTGTCTGTTCTCACAAAGAAAACAGCAAACAGTTCAATCTGCTGCCTTTTTAATATGGAGATGTGTTAATACCCCGTGTTCATGCTTTGTCTCGTTATAACCACTAAATCCTACATTTTTATTGGGATTTTATCTGATGTACCAACACAGAATAGTGCATAACTCAAGGGTAAAGAAATTAAATGTTATGCAGTTGCCCTCAGAACACTGCAAAAACAGAACTAAAAGTGAAATTTTCTTGAAATCATTGTAAATTTCCTTGATTAAAGCAGGTAAATAAGACTATTTGCCAATGGAATAAGATTTTTGCACTTAATATAGGAACAATTCATCTCCATCGTCTTATTTCAAGTGCAGGATGTCTAATTATGTTATTTTAGAGATGAATTGTTCCTGTTTTAAGTGCAAAAATCTTATTCCATTGGAAAATAGTCTTATCTACCTGCTCAAATCAAGGAAAAATACACTCATTTCAAGAACATTATTACTTATTTTTAGTTCCCTTTTTGCAGTGAAGTTACCTATTCAGTAAATGAGGTCAAGCTTTGTGTATTTTCATTTCTGAACAATTACAGCCGTTCAGTAAACACTGTTGATGCTTATATTAGCGGATATTAGGAAGTGTGGTGAAAATTAATCATCGTTGAAAGAGACGTCCAATTTGAAGTTTTCAAAAAAGGACAGAAACACGGTGGTGGCAGCATCATGCTGATGGGAAGATCATTGAAGGACAGTCCTGGACGAAAATCTCCACTCTAATATAAAAATTAGAGATTACAGTCCGGGGTTAGACGGTCACGTTCCAGCAGAATGACTTTAAAGCATAAAACCTGAGTTACAATAACATGGTTTTAAAGTCAAGATCTAAATATTTCAGATTCTGTGGCAAGCCTTGAACATTTCTGCTTAGACGCTCCCCGTCAAGTCTGACTGTTCTAGAGTTACCTTTTCAAAATGGAAAAAAATGGCCGCCTGTGAATGAGCAAGAAAACTGCAGCAGTAATGGAAGGGGGATTCGGGGGCTGAATACTTAGTTTACCCTCTTAAGTAGCATTGCTAATTTGTTATAGGAAAGCATTTTTGCTGTGAATCTTTTTAAGTAGCTGACACAATCTTTAAAAAGCGCACATGCAGACTGATGTTTGTTGATTAGGTCGGGCTACAATATGCTTTTCGTAATGTTAAAGCTAAAGCGAAGCCTGTATAGAGACGATGCCACAAAGAACTGCTGTTTGGTTCGTCGTAGTCTTCTTTCTTCCACGAAAAGCTCCGCCTCCTGTAATAACAGAGGTTTAACTCAGGGGGCCTGTAGCACCAGATAAAAGCAGCTGACAGCACAACTATTTCAAGATCTGCTCCGAATCTTAGCTTTTCCTAGGACTGTGTATTCTGCACAGAAATAACTCCAGACTCTGGTACCTTGGTTTTCTGACCTTGTCTCTGAGTGGCTTAACACGAGGAAAGTGACGGCGCTAGCTGATGTCAGGGATAAATCTTTGTGGTGAGGCTCTGACTCCAGCTGCAGTTTGCGCCTTGTGAGTCTCCCTCAAACTCCAAAATGGGCTTTACTTACTCAAATCTGTTGCTTCTGTATTTATTTATTTTTTTATAAAACCTTTTCCTTCCACTCAACTTCCCATTTATATGCACAAACAGAGCGCTTGGTTAGCGAGGGTTGGTAAGCATCTCCAGCAGCCCCTACCATTAACACAGGCAGAACATTTTTGTTAAAGTAGTTTTTAATCACCCCTATTCAACATTTTTTAGAAACCAGGTTTGGGTTTTTTATTGCCGATCATTATCAACAGAAATGAGTTTCACTTTTAGAATTGAATTCCTAAAATAAATGAATGGTTCAGTTTCGAAATTCTTGTGACGTTGCCGTGAATTGACCAGCTAGAGGAACAAACAAAATCCTCTAACAGTTGGTTAAAAAGAAAATAAGAAGCTACGTTTAAATCCGTGTGTTCAACACCCCGAACGAGGATAGTGAGTCACGATGGATATTATTTTTACGCCAGCCGACAAATCATAGAGGCGGTAGTTGTAAAGGTCAGTATGCACATAAAGGGAGTAATGGCTCTAACAAAACACAAGGACATGATTTCAAGCTGTTCGCTCATTTTTGTTTAGTTTCTTACAAGTCCTCCAAAAAAATTACCTCAAACTTCTACTTCTAGTAAAAATATATATTAAAAAAAAAAAACATCCAGTAACTCTCTACCATAAACGGCATAATTTCTGTCAAGTCAGCCAAGAAGCAATAGGATTCATCTTTTAAGACCCCCGCCATGTCTGGAGGAGACCCTCGCTGAGGTGACGGTGCGGCGTCGTTAACGCGACTCGATGCCGTCAGACCTCACGCGGGCCTTTAAACTGTCAGAACACGGCTGTGTAATTCACCTGGGTACGCCTGGCAGGGTAAACAAGGCTCAAAGCGCCCAGACATGTGCACACAAACAGCCCCGGGGCCGTCTGCGCCGCTCGCTGACTACGTTTCCATCAGAGAGCACGCCGCAGATGCAAACCATTTAATTAATATTTCTGTTAATGTGACGGCAGCCACTGAAGATTTAAAAACGGCCGATATTTTTGGTCATTTCCGCTTCGACGTGTCTCTGCACGTCGCTGTACTTCCTGAATGTGCGAACTTGAGCAGTTTGTGTAATTTAAAGGAACCTGACATTTCAGATATAGATATATATATTTTTTTTCTTTCTTACAGGTTCATATAAAACATTTCTTTGCATTTCTTCCCTGCTCTCGTATTTCTTAGAAAGTTAGATAACTTGTCGACTTTCGTGACATTTGCTTAGCTTATCTGCGTCGCATTTAGGTGCAGAGCGGAGTTTATTCAAATAAAGCAGCACAACACTTTCTTTTTTTTTCTTCTTCTGCTTTCTCTCTGTTTTCCCTAAGAAGCAGCCCTCTGGATTCATCAGTCTTCTTTCAGGCACCAGCGGTTTCTGCTGCTTTTAAGCCTCGGCGTGCAATCTACAGTAAAAAGCCATTTTAATTGATCACTCCTCAGTCGGACGCGTTTAAATCAGCCCAGACCACGGCTCTTTGTGTCAGCCAGACAGTAATGGAATATCCTCGAGGAGCCTTGTCCACACGCACGGGCGTAGTTAACATGCCTCGCGGTGATTTGCCTCGACTGTTTTGTTTTTTGTTTTTTCTGGAATAATGTGGCAGACTAAATTTGAATTCATTCAGTTTTTGAAGCCGGGCTCATGGCCAGAGAAACCCAAAGCTTGAGGCTTCCCACTTTCATTAATTCAATGCAGCACCCAAAGTAATTTCAACAACGTTCCAACAAATACATATTAATTTCAGTAAAGTAAAAACAATTCAGGTGACTTTTTATTATTTCTATCGGGGTAAAAGGTGAGTTTATATTTAAAGACATTGTTGCTGGGTAAATTCTCTTAAATTTAGTTTTTCAGAGCCCGGGCCTTTTGTTTGTACAACAGCTTAGGTTTAGCCAAATTGAATGGAGAGTATCTTAAGTGTTGGATTTAGGTCTGGACTTTGACTAGGCCACTCTAACACACTGCTATGCTTGGATCTGACGCCTTCCATTGGAGCTTTGGCTGCATGTTTACTGTTGTCCTGCCAGGAAGTGATGGTCCACCCCAGCCTCAATGCCTTTAAGCCTGTAAAAGACCTTCTTCCAGGGTTGCCCTGTATTTTGCCTCCATCCTCTCACCCCGAAACCAATGATGCTGCCACCACCGTCTCGTGACGGCTGTATTCACACCAAGATTGAATTACACTAGTGGGACTCCTTTTGCAAATTGGATGACTGCAGAAGTTAATTAGCTACAGTGGATTTGATGTAAGGGTGCCAAAGTAGAGGGGGCTGAATATGAATGTATGTAAAACGTTTAAATTTGTGCAAAGGTTTAAGAAACTTATTTTTTTTTATTTTACATTTATGCACATTTTAGTGTTGTCGTAAACACAAATCCCACCAAAGTACGCAGAAATGCTCAGTTTCAACTTGATAAAATGTGACAATTGGGATTAAAGCTTTTTTTTTAAAGAGCAAAGCTGATCCTGTTTCTCTTTTTATTCCCTTTTTAGCCATTAAAGACTACGAGACCGCTGCAAAGCACAGCGAGAATGACCATCAGATCAAAGAAGGCCTGGACAGAGCTCAGCGACTTCTCAAACAGTCACAAAGGAGGGATTATTATAAGATTCTGGGAGTGAAGAGGTGTGTGCTGAAAGTTTCAGGTTCAGATTTTTTTGGGCAAAATTAGAATTGGGATTTCTGGAAGTTTAAGATGGCATCCGAAAGGAAGGTTTTTCATTCAAGAACTTTTTTTATACAAAGTTATCTACACAAGAATCAGAATCCCAACTTGTTCATGCTTATGTTGACATTTAGATGTAACGTCTGGTCTTGATAAGAACAAAATGTGCTGAAAATGCTCTATTCATGCTCCCAGAACTGCCCAGAAGAAAGAGATCATCCGTGCTTACAGGAAACTGGCCCAACAGTGGCACCCGGACAACTTCCAGGACCCGGAGGAGAAGAAGAAAGCAGAGAAGAAGTTCATAGACATCGCTCAGGCTAAAGAGGTTCTCACCGATCCAGGTTAGGAGCGGCTTGAGTCTGGGCAGCGGATAGAGCCCGTAAATGTCAGCTCCTTCTGGAGGCGCTTTATGCACCTGCTGTTTAGTTTGTCCTTTAGGTTATTGTTGTCACACTTCCAGTCAAGCTGGGCTGGTCCAAACAGCAGAAAGCTTTGTGCATCCTCAAGTTTCTAATATTCTCACTAAGAACTGATCATGTAAGAGTGAAATATTAGTCTGAAATAACAGAGTAGGGTTTTACTCTGGAATTTAAGAAAAAAAAAAAAACGGGCAACTCTAAAGAGTTAACGGCTTCATTAAAAACTGAACTAAATGCTGTTTTTCCAGAAATGAGGACCAAGTTCGACCACGGAGAAGACCCCATGGACCCAGAGAGCCAGCAGGGGCAGCATCACCCCTTCCACGGAGGTTTCCACGGCTTCCAGGGCTTCAACCCGTTCGGCTCCGGGCCCTTCAACTTTAAATTTACCTACAACTGAGAACTTTTTAATCCCAGCAAAACTGGAGCACATTTTTCTACTTTCCTCCCTCTTTGAAAGGGAGATCACAGGCATGAAAACATGTCTGTTCCTAACTGTCACAAAAGCTCGGAGCAAATGGCGACTTCAATTAAAAACCCACCACCGTTGTTGAATAACGCAACACTGAATGCCGACTGGCGGTGTTATCTGTATCTGCCTCGTGTGATTTATTCTGACGTCTGGATTCTTTCCACGTGTCGCACACTCATCTGATTCAATTTGCCCAAAACGACACTATTTTTATATGAATGGATTTTTGCCAAACTGTAAATAAAATAAAGCTATTTATTTACACAAATCTGGATTTGGTGAATTGCTGTAAAGAAATATAGTTAGTAAAACATTTGATAAAGTTTAGTAGCTATGCACACATCCACTGATGACCAATGAGATAGAAAACAGACAGTAAAAAGGTTTATTTATTTTTACCCGTTTTTTTTTTTTTTTTTTACATAAAGAACAAAACAGAGGTGTCATGAAGGCAGCCTGCCTGCACCCGTTTTTTTTTTTTTTTTTTTTTTAAACACAAATCGGTAAAAACAACATTTTGGCTTAATTTGAGCAGCAATACTCTTCTGATTCCTGAGACAAAATCACTGGATCCTATAAGAAGTCAAATGATGGAAAAGTAATTCACACAAACATGAGTTAAAAACTGTAAATGCGAGCCAGAAAAACATGACTTCGGGATTCTTGGTTCTGTGAGCGGACGTTGAACCCTCCATGTAAACGCTTCAGTTTTCCCTCGCAGCACAAACTCGGCATACAACACCGCTAAAACTAACACATTACCAGCTGTAAGAAAAACTGGGTATTTAAATACCTCCAAACTGATTTTTTTATTTTAATTTTTTTTGGATTTATCTAAAGACATGCCTACACTGTGTTCCAGGAATTTTAGTTAAAAGATTTGACACAAATCTGTGCTGAAGTGTACATGAACACCTTTGGCAGAGCTGCGTGTTCAGACTGGACGACCTTGAACATTAGTGACAAGGTCGGGGGATTTACAGTATTAAACAGAACTTAATTTAACAGTCCCTGCACTGATGCCAGACTTTTAGAGTAACATCTCATCATGTCGCCCACAAATAGTAACGTTTACAGGCAGAGTTGGTTTCAGCCGTTCTCTAAACCTTCTCTGGTTTCTCATTGATTGTAGTCCAGGATTCCTACACCGTCTCTAGAAATGGAGAAAAGAGTGGAACTGGATCGAAGTATTTTTCAGCTTTTGTAAACGGAGATGCAGTGTGGAGGGAAAAAAAAGGGGATTTTTCAAGACTTTATTCCCTTTCCTATTGTCTACACCAGGGGATCCCAAATGCATGCTTTTAATCATGGAAAATTATACCTTTTTTTTTTTTGGAATATTTCAGACTTTACGTCATCAAGAAAAAAGAAATGGATTTTTTTTCTTGGAAATATGTCAAATCTTAATTTCTTTTAGTTCCATTTGTGGAAATGTACTCCTCCACAGCCAATAATTTATTTCTTTAATCTATGATGGCCCTAATCTGATTTTTTTTCTGTGTAAATTATGAGAGTTGATTCATAATATTAGGTTGTACATGAATAAACATTACAACAATAAAGTCAATATTACAAGAACAACGTTGTAATAAGTCACACAGTCGTTGGCACAAATGTTTCAAAGTCCTGACTCTAATAATAATCTGATGCTGATGTGCTGAAATGATTTTTTTTTCTTATTTGTAAAACCGATACCAAAACATAACTTTACAAAATGCTCAATAGTCGCTATTTTACCACAGGGGGAAAACTACTATGCCTTTTTAACAAGAGCTCTTATAAAACTACGGCACAAAAGGGGATCGCAGGCTGGACAGTTTGGGAACCCCTGTTCTAAACGATGATATCGAGGTTTTTAAAAAAAGGATTTCCATTCCTCCGTCTTGAAGATTCACCTTTTAAATCCTCACCACCTGCTCTGGTCTCCGGCTGTCAGTGGAAGCCATGGAGGGCCTGAACAGACACTTAGCCCTGCTGTAAGCAATGTGGGTCAGGGACTGCTAGATGACAACAGACATGCGGGGAACATGAAGATGAGAACTGCTGCTACATTTTGTGTGTTAGAGCTGCCAAGTGAGGAGTGATCAGTTATCATAGGCGGGTGGGGCTTAACAAAAGGCTGGCTGACTATAATGCAGTTTGTGTGAAATCTAATAACAGTCGACTTTGGTTTGGCACGACAGACGAAGGCGGAGTCATCTTCACTCGGTTCAGACGGTCAAATTAACAATAAGAAAACATAGCTGTGTTTATTAGAATCTTAAATACTGATAGGCATTTAGAAACGTGCCTTCTCTACCTGAGCAGTGCAACATATGCCAAATATTTCTCTTAAAAAAAACAAACATGTAGTGCTTTGAACCATCGGACTGTTTCCGTGATGCTCCAATAATGGGACTGTGGAGCTTCAAGCCACGGGCTCCTGGCTGCCCTTTAACGATTTAATCCTGTGCAGAGTTTGTGAGATTTTTTTTACTGACTTCTGAAGCAGATATGGCATCTCTGAAAATATCACATCCTCTTCATCCGGCTGGGGATGTAACACTCCACAGCTATGTTTAGCTGGAACTGTCTGTCTTCAAGCTTCACAGGTGGCCTGCGTGCAAAAAGGTGCTGCCTGCTTCCTCTTCACCAGGCTTCTGGCAGACGCTAAAGTTCATCTCGCCGGTTCTCTGCCGAGGGAAAGAAATGCCGAAAATGAGCACTTAATGCGAGAGAGAGAGAGAGAGAAAACAATCTAGATAGGGAAAAGGTTAAATCGTGCCGAGGAATAACATACAAAGGTTACACTTTGATTAATACAACAGGAGTGTGTTGCGAGGGGACGTCTTTCCCCGCTTTATTTACCTTTTTTATGGAGCGAGGGCGTGGGCGTCTGCTCCTGGACTTGCCTCAGCAGCTTTTTTATCTCCTCGTCATATTCTACCCACTCAGGCACGATCCTCGCCGCAGCCATCAGCTTGGGCTCCTTGGTCTTCGGATTATTACACTGCAGCGGAAGAGCAGACCGACACATCGCTCACACATCGCCAGAGGCACTTTGTCCGTACGAGTCAGCCCCCCCCCCCCGGGTTCCAGTGCGGTCTGCGACAGGCATTTGCACCTAATTTGATTTGCAATTTGGTTAAAAGGACATTATGCCCTGCCTTGTGTCTGAGTTACCAAGTGGTGACCTGCGCCGCAGTGAGACGGCGCTTCCTATTTCAGTCTGCTGGAGCACGTCCAGTAATTGTCTAAATTAGTTTAGGACGTTGTAGGATTTGCTCAGTGGTTGCCTGCTTAAATGCCAAGTGCCTCGTAGACGTCGGTGGTCGGGTGAAAAACGCTCAAACGTTTCAGTGCTTCAGCAGATTTGAAGGTAAAAAAAAATATCCTTACACAAAGAAAAACACGGATTAACAATTAGACCAGAAATAATAGAAAATCCTGAGTGGACTTCTAGAATTTACCTGTTTATTACAGAATTTTGAATGAACACCTTTCTAAATAGTCATTTTCTGCACTAATAAAGTGAAAAACACTGACTATATACAATTGACGTAAACGTCAGTCTACGCTACATGTATTACTTGAAGTTACACATGAATTGTGTGTTATGCAGGTATGCCTGGGCCCGGTAGGTTGGTAATGATCATGATCATTTGTGATGTCGAGCAACTATTGGAAATGACGGACGGTTTGACCTGCAGGGATCAAAATTAACCCGGCAGAGATGAAGTAATGCTTCATCTCCCCAAAGGCCGGGGGGGGGGGGGTCTGACAGCCCAACCCCACGGATTTCATCCCTCCACCTTTTTATGACCAATCACTGCAATTTTGGTTCTTCCATTGTGTAAAACATGTTTGAACCGTATCGTGCAATTAATGCACCTCAAAACTTCCAGCTGCAGGACTCACCAGGTCGATGGTCTTAGCTGTAACTTTGGAGGCATCATCACACCACGTCTCACACCACAGCCACTCCTGAGGAAGAGACTTGATGGCCACCTGATGGATCATGTTATTAGGAAGGTCCTAAAAATATAAAAATACGACAAAACAAATGATTCCAGCTTTTACAAACAGACGCTCATATAAAACAACCAGTTACATATTATCTACAGCTTTTTCATGGGTGTGTGTGTTTGTGTACCTGGTCCAGGTTTGACAGGCTGTTCGGGTCTTGGCTCAAAGCCTGGTACTGACCCCGTAATCTGTCTCCAGCTGCGATTTTACGGAACTTCTTTAAATCCACCACGTATAGAGCACTGGATGAGACACCAAAGGAGACAAGTTCACCTCTCTGCGTCGAACACGGCATTATAGAGTCACATTCGACGCGTCAGAATAGGCCTTCTGAAGAGGCTCGTTTACCAGACTAAAAGCGCCTTTTGAAAACAACCTTTCAGCCAGTGTTAGAGATCATTTTCATTAAGCCCACATTGTTGTATTTAATAAACAGAAATAAAGGCTTGGAAACATTGTGTAATTCAACCTTAAATCTAGCTTCAATGTAACATACGGAAATACTGTATTGGTTTAGGTATAGAACAAAGCATATTCATGTGTTGGTCCAGACCCAAATAAAACCCAAGTACAACAGAGAATCTGTCACAAGACTGGAAACATGTTCATGGATGGTCCAAAAAAAGTAAAAAACAAAGCAACTGGACTTGTTTTCCGTAGTTGAAGACGTTTCGCTTCCTCTCCAGGAAGCTTTCTCAATTCAAAAAGTCTGGAGTAATGTGCAGTACCTAAGCCATTGCAAGGCCTTTGTTAGGCAGCAGTATAAAGCTTGGTACTGCACATTACTCCAGACTTTTTGATGACCTGGATGACTGAGAATCTTCCCCAGTATGTTTATGGATGGTATCAGTTCAATTAGACCAACTTGTGATTGAGGCTTAGGTATTTTGTAAGTGGGTAAAACTTCCCTCTCTAGATGTACGAAGCTGGTAGACGTGTCCAAAAGACTTGCTAATCACTTCATCTGCTGCGGTCAAAGAAAAGTAAAATACAAATACGCCCAATTTATTAAACGCTGATTCACATTCTTTACAATGAATTAACACAAGTATATTGTAACATTACACTTGTACCAGAACACTGGTGCAGATCTGAGTTCAGCATCTTCTAACGCGCTACACGAGCGCTGCACATTCTCAGATAAATATGCAATATTCCAACTTACTGCTCTGTTTATCAGTTATGCAATAAATGAAGTTGCACAGTTATGAGGCCATAAACCAAATGTAGCCCTGCCTCTGGAACCAGTGCGCATTAAACCGGCGATGCTGAAAATGCATAAACATGTTTTAATGTTTTTTTGATCTCCGGAGATTTCTCTTTAGTGCTGCTGATGCTGCAGTTTCTTTAAACAAGTATTAGAAAATAGACCAGCCGTAAGTAAATAATCCCAGATAATGACTGACTTAAGAAAAATATTTGCGATCTGAACTGCCCAAATAGTGTAAATATGTTTATAAGTTTTAAAGTATCAAATTCAAAATTTAGGAGCACAAATGTGCCGCTCCAAAGACCGTGTTGCGTCTTACTTGATGAGGACCTGCCTGTTCTAAAATGTAATATGCAATTGTTGTATTTTGTACAGATCTCCATTTCTACTGCATTTTGTTACGTGAGATAGGCTGCACATGTGTGAAAAATGTCTCAAAGGAGTAATCAGATTCCTTTTTTTATGGGTGCAAAGGGTGCAGAGAGAAAACGGCATAAACACTGCAGGTTGATAACAGCTACCGAGGTACCGATCGCCTCTGATTGGAGTTCTTGGTTGTTGTCAGACCAGCCAATAGAAAAATGCCTGGGTGTGTTGTGTTCTCTCTGGTCTGCAGATGTGTGCTGGACACATGCTGCTCAGGAGTAAGAGATTTTGTCACAAAGATGCAGAGAAATACATATATTCTGTTATCAGCCTGTGGTGAAGCAGAGAGTTAATTTGTCTCTGTTCATCTTCGGGCTGCCCGCTGATTTTCCATCAGACTGATTCAGGGAGACATCAAAGCCAGACGCTGTCAAGAGTTTTCTAATAAAATTCATGATTAATGGCTCCAAATCATACATTTCTTTCTCTTTAAATCTAATTTTTACTTACCAATTTTGGGCTCTGACAGAACATTTGAACAGTTATTTTTTCCAGGGTGGAAACATTATACAACAACCAACATCAGAGAATTTATAACACAAATATGTAATTTTTTTTGGTGGATTTTCTACAATTCACAAATCATCAAAATTAAACAGAGACTCAATATATAGACAAATATCCTCACCAATAATTGGAAGTTGCACCTCAACCACATGCTTTTGCATCAATCTACAAGATCCGGAGACAACTCTGGTTTCCACAGATCCAGTTTTTATGTAAATATTACGTACATTTGATATTGTTGAGGTCAAAGCTTCCAAAAGATTTTTTTTAGCTTGCTCCTCTTCCATTTCAAAACCAGTTTTGATGTGAGTGTTGGATCACTGTCCTGTACGAACACCAAAACGTGTCTTTGTTTCAACCACCTGCCCCAATATGCCATCCTCAGATGAAAGAAAATTTGTGTAATTCACTGAAAATTTCTCTCACGTTCACCACAAATCAACTGCCACCAGGTTCAAACTTGAACACAACTGGCTGTTCCCACAGAACAATGATCTATTAAAAAGAGCTCTACCAATTCTGGTCAAATATAAAGCCAGAGCTAGGCCAGAAGCTTGTTGATGGCTTTAAAAAAGTGGTGAGGAACATTTAGCACAACGTTAGTAGGGTGTATGTCTATATCTAAGCTTATATTTATACTTTTACACTTGTGTGATAGAGAAAAATCAACAATATACAAAAAATTGTTTGTCTAATTATTACTTTTAATAAAATCAAAGACCCGTCTTGTTTAATTATCCCACAATAAAACGGTTCAAATGCAAAACAATAACATTACCGTACTTTTCAGACTATAAGTCGCTCTGGAATATAAGTTGCATCAGTCAAAAAACGCGTCATAAAGGGGAAAAAAATATATAAAAGTTGCACCGGACTATACGCATCAGGCAAGTTGTTAAAACACCGGCCAACAGACCTGTAAGCTAGTGCTAGCTGTTATTAGCTTCACTGACAGCCCAATGACAGGGTTCTGTTGTGGGTCCTTCGAGCTGCACCATGCAACGCTGTGCTGCGTGAATGCATACCGAAACAGTGAATCAACATACAAACATGTTGTCAGTCTTTGTTGTCTATAAGTTAATGTTTCAAAACATTTTAAAGTTAAGGTGACCAGATTTCTCTGACGAAAACCGGGGGATGTCTCGGATTTTGTTGAGAATTTCGGTCTGGGGGTTGGTTTGTTTTGCATGATTGTAACTCCATCATGATACAATGAATATATATACTATAGACAGTAAAGTTTACTCCTTGATTCATGCTGGTCAAGATGAATTACCATTTAAATTTGATATATAAGTCGCATCTGAATATAAGTCACAGGATCAGCAAAATATGAAAAAAAAAAGTGTAACTTAAAGTCCAAAAAATACGGTAGTAATCATGGTCCAGTCCATTTAAGCAGGTTTCAATTACCTGATGTGATATTTCCTTTGTCCAAGATGCGAGGCCCAGTACCCGCTCTTCCAAAAGCGATACCCCTCCATTTCTCTGCGGCTGTCACAAAACGGCGTGTAGCCATAAGGAGCTCCCTCTAAGTCCAGGTCCCTCAACTCTTTCAGATCAGCCCGAACTATCTGTGTGTGTGTGAGACAGAGAGAGAGAGAGAGAGAGAGCACAGTACAGAAAAGACTGATGACACTTGAGAAAGTTTCAAAATCCCATCAAATCTTCACACCAGCAGTGAGACTCACACGGTACGAGTCAGGCTTTAACTGACACAGTGCCGTGAAACTCTTTCCGAAGACAGTTTGGGTTTATCCATACCTGGTCGGCGTCCACAAATATGATCTTGTCCACAGCTAGAGGGAAGAGAACGTCCAGGAAGAGGATCTTGTATCCCCAGATGATCCGCTGCTTCTCCGTCTGCTGGTGGAGCCAGCGGGGCCACTTGTACTGCACTAACTCGTACTGAAAGCCGTACGACTTGGCCATGTGAGCGATGGTCTCCTAACAAAGACCAAAACGTTTAATAAGTAAAATGAGCTCTATTTAAAAATCTACAACACCTAGACTTGTTGAGACTGGACTGAAATATTCTAAACTACGGTAAACACAGATAATTTAAACTCCATCAGAGAGGCACAAATCAGGTTTTTCCTGACTTGTTTTCTTTTCTCCTGTCATCAGGATTCAGATTTTGACCGGTTGCCTCTTTTTTTTTTACTCGAAGGACACACATGAAAAATAAATAAATAAAATTCTCCCTCTGCAAGGTTCTTTGATCAAGGAAGTAGTTTTGAGGTTATTCAAATGTATGAATCAAAGCATCTGTCCCTGGCTTTTATCCGACTTAAATTCATCAAAGTCCCCGCTGTTGGTTTATGCATTTGAAGACTAAAATAGTAAGAGTGCTTAGTTTTGATGCATTTCATGAAAAGGATAAAACATTTCATAAATTTCAGTGTTTGACCTGCAGATCATAGATCAGAACTGATCAAAGGAAAATGGGCCAATTATTGACTGACTAATTAATTGGTTGATTTCTACCATATTATTTGGACTATAAGGCACACTTAAATCTTTAAATCTTCTCAAAAATGCGTGATGCGGCTTATAATCCAGTGCGCCTTATATAATGATTACCGACTGACTGATTTTATGTGGTACAACGTGCTAAAAATCTGTTAAAATGTGTAAGTACGACTTTGGTAAGCAACGAACCCGCTCCGCTCAATGGACAATCGGAGCATTACGGTACTCTGTGTCACTACCTGATTGGACCCTGAGCTGTCTACAAGACTGCCTGACTGTAATCTCGAAACTAGAAGTGCATTCATGTAAAGCAGCCTGCGGCCGGAGTACATGTTAGCAACAACAACCCAAGTAAGCTAATTCTTTGCAGCGTCTGGTGTAAATTTACGCCTTATAATCCGATGTGTCTTATATGTGGACAAAGACACGCAGACACGTAAATTCACGGGGCGCCTTATAGTCCGAAAAATACGGTAACTATTTATTCTTTCATACATGTTTTACAAATTTGGAATGTGTTTCCCATCTACACAGTAAAATAGGAAATAAAGTGTGAAACCCCCATCATTTTTTCCCTACTTTTCTGGCTCCAATTACTAGATTTTTCCCTCAGTTTCTAAAATGTTCAGGACATTTGAGTACAAAACATTCAGCTTGTTGGGTATGATTATTTGTATGTTTTCAGAATCAGCTAAACCTTTGACCGTAAATCACCAGTTAGAGCCAATCAAGGGAAATTGAGCAGTTCAACACTGGCTGATTTAGTTGTGAATCTCTAATTTTTTTGTAAACATGAACATGCAATGTAGTAAATTAAAGATGAAATTGTATTTAAATAGAAATTAATATATAATTTTTAATCACTGTTTGGATAATAAAATAAGAAATAAATTCTGGAAACTCATGCAGTTTTTTTACACTCCATTATCTTTTTTTATATATTTTTTCAGACCTGGAAAATTATGAACGATAATCTTTCATTCCTTTTTCAGACGTTTTTCCGCATAAGACTATATAGTAACCCTGACATTTATAGTGAAAAACCAATACCTTGAAAGAAGGTGAGAGGTAGTTTTTAAGGAACCAGAACTTGACAGGTGTGTGTGTGTGCCGGAGAACAGACAGCATCATTATTCTGAAAGAGAGATGGGATGAGACAAGATTAACTAAATGGTATTCACCACGTGGAACTTGGAAGGGAGGAAACTGACCTCAGAAATCGCTCGTAGAGATGACCGGAGGCCACAGAAAATATATTAAGAATATCTTCCTTTTTCTTCTCTCCTTCATCCTTCTTTGAGCCACCACCTGTGATGCTGTAAATGAAACCAGAACACATCAGGCAGCTGTGGTCTGATTCATGACAACTTTTCATACAGAGGCAACAAATCAAAACTTCTGCTGTAGAAACCATGCTTTCAGAAAGCCAGGGCAAATTATGGTTATAAAAGGCAGGAGAAACAATTTTCAAACAAATCATGCAGCACTGAGCAGCTGATGTGTTTTCTTAAAATAAAATAAAAATAATGAGTTTGGAAATGGTGTGGAAGTCAACAAATCTGACATGATTTGAGACGTTCCAGCTCCTGCTGATACTCATCTAGCGCGCTGAAATTAGATGTTAGAATAGTTTCTTGAAAGCATAAATAAATTCTCATGTTTACATCCTCTTAGATAATGCAGACAGAAGAATATACACGCATAAGGAATTAACTGGTACGGGGGTTTATATAGAGCCAACTTTGTCAAACACCTCTTTGTGCTACAGGAGCTTCATCGTGTCTCTGCCGCGCAAAGAAAAAAAAGGGAACGGTTCACAAAATGCATTATCTTCCATTCAACTTAATTGGATTAGGGGTTGGTAAAAACTACTCTCAGCCTTTAGCGCCTCTTAAACCTTTTACAAACGTTCACCCCGCTTAACTACAGTGTTCCAACATTTTAGCTACAGTGTACAACTTCAGCAGTGCTTTCTACTGAGGAGAGACTGATCCTTTGTGACATGCAGAGCTGTGAGTGAATTCAGAGGAGACTACTTATTTAAAGTCTTGACGTCTATGACTGAAGGACAGGGAAAATTGATGGAAAAGTTCAGAACACGACTTTACTCGTAGAACCACCTTGATCAGAAATAAGGGGAAGTAATTACTTAAATTGGTTAACATCTTAATGGCTAATCTTGGATTAGTTTGTGTCATTTGGCAGTCATACATCCAAGCATAAAAAAATCACATGTGGAGTTCCTCAGGGCTTCATTCCTTGGTCACTATAAAGATCTCCCAGCTTCCTCTAGCTCAGATTAAAGTGTCACAACGTCTCTTATTACATGTATGCTGATGACACAAACCTGCTACCATGCCAGACTGTCCATAATGATCAATGAATTTGAGACAGAAGTAAATTAAAGATTAGAAATAAGCCATCCAAAAAAACAAGGAGCTGTTATGAACTTGGACTTACATTTTAGCTAATAATAATTAAACAGATTTAAGGGTTTACTGTCAAATTAGGACAGGGACAATGGAGCTTGATTTTATCTTCAGTAGGTTGGATTATTGTATTTGGCATCTTGACTAGTCTCTAAAAAAACTGTAATAAAAAGGTAGCTGCAGCTCATCCAAACGCTGCTGCCAGTTGTGACCAAAACCTTGAAAACAGTTTAGATCCCACCAGTCCTTAAATTACCCCACCAGCTCCTCAGCTCTATATCCAAACTCTGTAAAAACCTAAGATCTTCAGAAACCGATGGCTTCTGTAAATCAGGAGTTATTTTTATGTATTGCACATTTTTCAGGTTATTCAATAAATGTGATACTTGTATAAAATTTATTCGCTTAATGTGGTAAAGATGCCACATAAATGAACTTGCTTTGCTCAGTCAATTTCTGTAAAATTCCCTTTGATTTCTCACATTGCTGTGGAGGAACTTTAGGTTTGTAAACATTCCTTCGTGCACAGCTCTCTTAGGGCGCCACCACAGCATTTCAATCGGTTTAAGGTCAAAACTTTGACTGGACCAAAGCAAGACCTTGATTCTTTTCTCTTTCAGCAACTGTGTTGTAGATTTGCTGCAGTGCATGATGCCATTGTCCTGTTGACGACTTCGTTTTAACCAAGTTCAAGACTCCAAGAGGAGTTCATCGTGTAATGAATGCTTGCAAGGTGCCCAGCTTTTGTTGCTGCAAAACAAGATCAAGTCATCACCCCATCCATCATCATGCTGGACATTTCTAATAAAGTGGGTGTTCTGATATGCTGTGTTTTTTTTCCCCATGGTGATTTGTATAATGGTTAAACAGCTCTGTGGTCTAATCTCGCCTCTCTAAAGAACATTGTTTCAGAACTCTAATGGGATTGCAAACCCACGTTTTCCTGCCAGTTTTTAATACTCTTTATTTACTGTGGTTAAATATAACAACACAGGAAAAAAAATCATAAATAAAATAATATAGCATGAGGGGTGCCACAAGCAAGTAGAAAATGGATTACCCTAAAAGTCTTTCTATTGAGTGGGTTGAAAAAGAGTCAATTTCTTCCATTGTTGTTCAAGTTTTCCTGTTTTCAGTCTCAGACAATACGTCTGTTTTTTTTTTTTTTCTCTCCCAGTGAATAGATTTTCTCCATTATGTCTGTTTAGTCAGTTTCGGAACGTCGTTGCTCAACCAGTTCCTTGTTATGACTTTTCTGCAGGCCATTATCATCACCTTAAACAGGTATGTATCCTCCATTTTGTTAACCTTTTCAGGTAGCAGTGGTGGATGGTTCGGGATCTAGTTGCCCAGAATCTGCTCAAATGTTGACAATTACCTGCCATTTTTTTTAAAAAGAGAACAGTGCCTCTGTTGGCAACTGTTTGAAACATGTTATACCAATAGTGTTTTTTCATTTGTGCCACAAAATTGAAGACGCTTACTGAGGTCTCTAGAGCTTCAGATAGAGCTCTTGGTTTTAATTTTCTAGAATTCCTTTAACATTGTATCAGCTGACCTCGGGCCGCATTTGTTTGAAAATCCAATCCTGGAAAGATTAGTAAGGGTCTAAAATGCTTTACATAAGTAAATAATCTTGCTTACAGAACTATAACCCGTTATATCTCCATTTCCAAACATGTTTTGAAATGAAGTTATGTCCCATCCCACATTAATGGGCAGCAACAATTGCCTCTCAAACAGTATTTCTGATGTCTTGCCTTGGCATTGTTCACACATCAAACCATCAAACTGCTGAATCTCTGCTTTTTCAGAGGTGGGTAACATCTGCTGACGATTAATTAATCAAGTACTGTAATTAGCAGTGCATTGCTGCTACTCAACCTCTTGAATCCTAAAGAAGCAGCAAGATGTACTTAGTTTCAAGAACTCTCAACATAGTCAGAAACCTTTTTCTGCCTGTATATTTCACTGAAGCTACAGTAATCACAAAGAATGTGCTACAGCTGAAAACAATTGTAAAGTTGTATTTTCTCTTTCATATACTTGGAAGCGACTATTTTATATTGGGGCTAATGTGAAAACAAAGTTTCACCAAAGAGATCTAGCAAGTCATTGCCTCTTTAAACACATTTAAAAAGTCCCTACTGCTCAAAGAAACTATCTAAATCAAATGTGATACAGTGCCTTTGGGAAAATTTTCTTAAATCGTTTTGGCTGAATTAGACTGATAACCTGACATTGCCGGGGATTCTGAAGAACAGATAACGAAGTGATTAGAAAAGAAAGTGGTTTAAATCGCATGCATCACTTTAAAGAATGTGACGGAAGTGCGAACGAGTCCGGCGCTGTGACAAGCAGGCGGCTAATTGCATAGCTGATGTTTCAGCAAATTTTATAATGGATTGTTTAAGTCATTTATCAAGCAGAAATTAGCTGCTTGCAGTTTTTCAAATGTAAAGATAGACCGGAACAGAACAATTTTATAGAGTACCATCGATGTGCACCCAATAGTTAAATGCATGAAAAATAAAAGAGGAAAAGGAGTGCCTGGGAGCATTATCCAATACTGGTGTCTAAAGAACAGCCAATTCTTCTTTTCCAACAGAAAATAAGAAAGAAAAACACTTTCAGCATCTTGCAGCTGATGGAAGCCGCAAGTCCAGTCTATAGATTGCCATTAAGTTGAAAAAATAGCCTAAAATGTGTTATGTGAGATAACAGCAGAATGAAGTAAAATCTAAAGGACACTTTCATACTCGTGAACACATTAACCTGTCCTTAAAGAGCAACGGCTCATGATTCAAGGCACATTTAGCGGACAGAAATCAGGACTTGTGCTGCAGGCTAGATGTGTCTGCAGTCAGGCCGAGTGTCCTTGTCTGTAACGGACTGCTGATGAGGGAAGGGGTGTCTCTCCCACACTCAATCACAACCACGGCTTCAGCCCCGAGGCTCCAAGAAGACACCAGGGAAAGTGAAGGGAGGGGAGGGAGAACAGTGTCCTCTAAAACCAGCTGCCTGACACTAACATTAAGCAAGTTACTTCAATATAAACTCTGTGGTGGTGTAGAACAATGAGGAAGTTTTTTTATTTTATTTAAATGTTAGGAGGATTTTTGTTATATGCTTCTCTATTGAGACATACTTTGCTTCTCTTCAGATGAACTATTGGCTAAGCCACCAGGCATCAGTGGGGTATCGGGATGTCAATGGCCTAAGATGAGTAAGCCAGCCATTATGAAGGGACTTCAGCCCAACAATGGGGTTCCACAGATAAGCAGATTTAGAGGGTCAGGTGAGAGCCTGTTTGGCTGAATAACCCGAGATAATCTGGACCACAGAGCTCTGAATAAATCCACAACTGTAGACAACAGAAGCTGGAATCAGCATAATCAATCCATAATATGCATCCATCCATTTCATGCTTACTCTGAATCTACAAACACACAAAGCGAAGTACAGACAAGACTCCACAACAGACACCATCTAATTCATAGCTTAAATTCACAACAATTGTCTTACATTCAGGAAATGTGGTAGAAACACAACTGAAAGTTTTATTTTATACTCTGCATGGATTAACATAATGCCTCCAGTGTCTCGCAAAAGTATTAATACCATTGAAGGGTGTTATATTTTGCCAAGTTAAAACCATAAACCTTGATGTGTTTTCTATGACTTTCATTTGATTGACCACAGAGATGCACAATATATGGAATCACACTTGTCATTGCAAATATCTGTGGCAAGGCAAGGCAAGTTTATTTATGAAGCACTTTTCAGTAATAAGATGGTTCAAAGTGCTGTACATGAACAAAAGAAAATAAAAACAATGGAAGACAGAGGGAAAGCATTACAGAGGTAAGCGCACTGCATTGGAATAGTAGCAGCAGGTCATTAAAAAAAAGGTAAAAAACAAAGCAACTGGACTTGTTTTCCGTAGTTGAAGACATTTCGCTTCCTCTTCAGGAAGCTTTCTCAATTAAAAAAGTTCCTGGAGAGGAAGTGAAACGTCTTCAACTACGGAAAACAAGTCCAGTTGCTTTGTTTTTTACCTTTTTTTGGAATGACCATGACCTGGATGACTGAGAATCTTCACCAGCATAGCAGCAGGTCAGATTAAGTCAGATTCAGTAAAAGTTGGACTAGAAACTTCAACATAAACATTTAAAGCCAACTCTAAACAAACTGATTTTTAGCCTTGATTTAAAGGAACTCAGGGTTTCAGCACTTTTACAGTCTTCTGGGAGTTTGTTCCAGATAAAGTGGAGGATATGAACTAAATGCTGCTTATCTGTGTCTGGTTTTGGGTATGCAGAGTAGATTTGAGCCAGAAGACCTCAGTGGTCTGGAGGGTTGATACACTGACAACAAGTCTGATGTATTTAGATGCTAAGCCATTCAGTGATTTATAGACTAACAGGAGTATTTTAAAGTTATTATTATTATTATTATTAGGCCCGAGCAGCGAAGCTCGGGCCTTAAAATTTGTGACGACCTTAAAATTTTGTATTTTAAGGTCGTCACAAAAATCTAAAGAAAAATGCCTCAACGGCGCCACCTAGAAATTTTCAAAGGACCCTTTGCTATTCACTTACTTCATCGTAGAGTAATGAAATTTTGTACAGTTGTAGATCTAAGCAAGACGCTCAGAATTTACAATTAACGTCATAGTGCAAATATCACAGGAAGTTGGCCATTTTAGATTGAAGGTCGTAATTTTACCTCATTTTTGACGTTTACAGCATTGGTATTTGATCGAACTCGTCCTAGGGATTTCGAGCGAGCGGCTTGAAACTCGGTCAGTCTGATCATAAGGCATGGCCAATTAAAAGTTATCAAAACGGTGAGTTTTTGAGCATGTTGAAGGGGCGTTAATTTTAAGGTCGTCACAAAAATCTAAAGAAAAATGCCTCAACGGCGCCACCTAGAAATTTTCAAAGGACCCTTTGCTATTCACTTACTTCATCGTAGAGTAATGAAATTTTGTACAGTTGTAGATCTAAGCAAGACGCTCAGAATTTACAATTAACGTCATAGTGCAAATATCACAGGAAGTTGGCCATTTTAGATTGAAGGTCGTAATTTTACCTCATTTTTGACGTTTACAGCATTGGTATTTGATCGAACTCGTCCTAGGGATTTCGAGCGAGCGGCTTGAAACTCGGTCAGTCTGATCATAAGGCATGGCCAATTAAAAGTTATCAAAACGGTGAGTTTTTGAGCATGTTGAAGGGGCGTTAGCAGGGGTCAAAGTTCACCTACTCGCCACAAAACAGAAAACTGTTATATCTCCTACACAGAAACACACAGAGGCACCAAACTTTCTGTGATTGATCATCATCGGGTCTTCTACAGTATCCAATGGTCAAATGATGACATCACTTAGGCCACGCCCCCTGACAACAGGAAAAACTGTTTTATCTCCTACACAGAAACACACAGAGGCACCAAACTTTCTGTGATTGATCATCATCGGGTCTTCTACAATATCCAATGGTCAAATGATGACATCACTTAGGCCACGCCCCCTGACAACAGGAAAAACTGTTATATCTCCTACACAGAAACACACAGAGGCACCAAACTTTCTGTGATTGATCATCATCGGGTCTTCTACAATATCCAATGGACAAATGATGACATCACTTAGGCCACGCCCCCTAACAACAGGAAAAACTGCTATATCTCCTACACAGAAACACACAGAGGCACCAAACTTTCTGTGATTGATCATCATCGGGTCTTCTACAATATCCAATGGTCAAATGATGACATCACTTAGGCCACGCCCCCTGACAACAGGAAAAACTGCTATTTCTCCTACACAGAAACACACAGAGGCACCAAACTTTCTGTGATTGATCATCATCGGGTCTTCTACAATATCCAATGGTCAAATGATGACATCACTTAGGCCACGCCCCCTGACAACAGGAAGTGTCATAGGGTATTGACAAATTTATTAAAAAGTAACTTAAAATTACCTTAAAAGGACAACATTTTTAAAAGTCAAAAGGCTTATTTGATGCTTTGAGAACATCTCTTCTATTCGGCTACAAAATCAACTGTTTTATATATATATATATATATATATATATATATATATATATATATATATATATATATATATATATATATATCTGGTAACTTTACTGAATTTGCAGCTTAAGAAGATTGGGTTTGACAGACAACACCAACTGTCCCCTCAATCCAGTGCACACAATACCACAACAGACCTCATCACGCTCTACAGTACATCAAGAAAACTAAATCAACTAAAACAAGTTCACGAGTGCACATGAAATGAAGTTAATCCATATTTGTGTGTCAGGGTGTCTAAGCATTCTCCAGAATTTGACATCTCAGCAGAGCCTGTAATAATTATAGAAAGTAACATTATAGTTGTTCTGCCTTTTGTTAAGACAGCAAGGAATTCATGTCGTGAATACATTACATAAATAAGATAATAATTCTTAGTCAGAGGAAATCCAAGGCAAAAACAGTTAGAAAAGTTTTGGGTTCATATTTAATCAGAGTGAGACATCACAACTTTGTTAGATCTCTATGTGAATTACGTGAGATAGTGAGTGCTCTCACCTTAAAAAAAGATCTTTGACGTATTTTGCTCCGGTTAAAAGCTGCTTTTCAGCGATGAAGCTAGGGAAACTGCTAATGTTGAAGTTGAATTTGTTCTACACGCTTCTGCCTTGGAAAAATATTCGTCTTTTTACAAAAAGAATGTTTAAAGCCAGATTTGGGAACAAAGGTTATTCAGAGAATGCAAGAAAAGGAAGCTTTTGTGGGGAACTTTTGTCCTAGCTGTCTAGCTGCATATGGCCCCAGGACAGCACAATAGTTTTCTTGAAGTTTAATTTTGGAGAAGTAGAAACAAGTATTAATTTCAAAAGGTAGGTAAAAAAGGAAAAAAGTTTTTACAAAATCTTAAAATGTTGGATAGTCGTTATTTCCATCTTGCTGTGAAAATTGGTGAAATATTATCATTTTTAATGCTTAGATATAAAATCGCAAGGCCATTACTAAAATTGCCTTTTGTTGAAAATGTTTTTTGGCATGCCATACTTTATATTTATAGGTAGCCTAGACGTGCATAATAAAAGAGTGGAACTAAAACCTGGTCTAAAATTATTATGGAGCTTTAACTTGCTAAGAGTAATACTGTTAGATGATTATATCTTTAAAATGAGATAACTGTCTCAAAAAATGTGATAGTTTATTTGGTCTGAAGAGATGATGCAATTCAATGTTATTTATATAGTGACAATTCATGAAATATGTCATCTCAAGGCACTTTACAACGTCAAAATCAATCATATTATACAGATTGGGTCAGATTATACACATTGGTCAAAAAATTCCTATATAAGGGAACCAGTTCATTGCATCAAAGTCTTGACAAGTAGCATTCTCTCTTGAAGAAGCGTAGAGCCACAGGGAGAAGTCGTCTGCATTGTCCATGGCTTTGCAGCAATCCTACCTACTGAGCAAGCATGAAGCGACAGCAGGAAAAAAAAACTCCCCATTAACGGGAAGGAAAAACCTCCAGCAGAACCGGGCTCAGTATGAACGGTCATCTGCCTCGACAGACTGGGGGTTACAGAAGACAGAGCAGAGACACAACAAGACAGACAAAAAAGCACAGAAGTTCTACATTAGATGATAATAGCGGGTGATCTGTCTTCCCTGGATGAAGCCACAGCTAACAGAACGCCAGACCAGGTGTGCCTACTATGAAGAAAAAAGAAAAATCAAAAAGTTAAAAGCTGAAATTACAACAGTCATTCAAAATTGAAGAACAATAGACCCTGATGTCCTGCAGTAGCCTAAACCTATAGCAGCATAACTATAGAGGTAGCTCAGGGTAACATGAGCCACTCTAACTATAAGCTTTTTAAAAAAGGAAAGTCCCAAGGGCCAGCTTCTAGTGGAGAAGTTCAAGTATCTTGGGGTCTTGTTCACGAATGAGGGGAAGATGGAGCGGGAGATCGACAGGCGGATTGGTGCGGCGTCTGCTGTGAAGCGGGCGCTATACCGGTCCGTTGTGGTGAATCTGCACCAGATTTTTTGTGAGTCGTGGGGGAGCGCTGCCGAACACGTTCGTGTAAATCGCCCAGTGGACGGGCGGGCAAAATGCGTGACAGCATCTGCGGTGGCAGGCGGCCGGCGGCGCGCAAATCCCAGCGGTGGCCAAGGCCGGAGCGGCGCTTTGCTGCGAGGGCCGCTCATCACCGCTTGCGGTTTTAATTATTATTATTATTATTATAATCATCAATAATAATAATAATAATAATAATAATAATAATAATAATAATAATAATAATAATAATAATAATAATAATAATAATAATACATTTATTTAAAATAAAAATAATAAATAATAATGTGTGCCTTTCAGGGCGCATAAGGTCACCTGACATAAATAAAAGCAATACTAGTTAAAAAATAGGAAACAAAAATAGAAAAATGAGAAAGTACAATAATAGGACCATGGTGATCAATCAAAGCGAACTTCCTTGTTTGATCAGATTAGCTTTTAAGCCAGGATTTAAAAAAAGACAAAGTGACAGTGTTTCTGATGTCAGGAGGAAGGGGATTCCAGAGGCAAGCAGCAGACCGGCTAAAAGCCCTGAATCCCATAACGGTCAGACGAGCAGGAGGCTCAATGAGGCTGAACTAGAGACCGAGAGGGAGTGTTAATGCGGAGGAGGTCGGACAGATATGAATGAGCAAGGTGACGGATGGCCTTAAGTACATAAAACAGGATTTTGAACTCCAGGTGGTATCTGATTGGCAGCCAGTGGAGCCGTTGAAGTGCAGGTGAAATGTGACTGGTGGGTTGTCTTTTAGGAATGACACGGGCCGCAGCGTTCTGGACCAGTTAAAGTTTATCAGTGGGTTTATGGAGGAGACCAAAAAGGAGAGAACTGAAATACTCCAGACAAGTTGTGACAATGGGTGTGTAACTAGGATTGCGGTAGTGGCAGCAGTGAGGGACAGGTGGAGGCAGCTAATATTAGGTAGGTAGGTATGCAGACCAGGTGCTGTTGTTGATGCTGGCTTGAACAGATAAAGTGGATGGATGGATGGATGGATGGATGGATGGATGGATGGATGGATGGATGGATTTGGTCCCAATGAGGAGAATTTCTGTTTAATCACTGTTGAGATTGAGAAAGTTTGATGGAAACTAAGCTTTGACTTTCTGCAAACAGTCACATAGCAAAGAGAGGGAGGGTGGTTAGGTAGGTAGGTAGGTAGGTAGGTAGGTAGGTAGGTAGGTAGGTAGGTAGGTAGGTAGGTGGACCAGGTGATGTTGTTAATGTGGGTTTGAAAAGATAAAGTGCCATCAAAGATGACACCCAGACTCTTTTGTAGGAGTCTGGGTGTCAGGATTTGGATTTGGGAGGATGGATTTGGTGGAGAGGTAGAGCTGGGTATCATCGGCATAACAGAATTTGATGCCGAATTTGTGAAGCAAATGACAAAAGATTGAGCCAAATACAGAGCCCTTATGAACACCATTCTTCTAACTGAAGAATGTGTGTGAGATCAGAGATGTAAGATTTAAAACAGTCCAGAGGAGTGTCCGATATTCCAATAGATTGTAGTTGGTCAAAGACAATGGTGTGGGAGATGGTGTCAAAAACTAGACTGAGGTTGAGAAGGATGAGAATGCTTACAAGTTGTTTGGGGAAACCATGAAAGTAAAGCACAGAGAAATGTTCCTCCTCGTATGTAACTTTTCTTAAGCACAGAGCTATAAAGTAGCCCAGGGCTCAAAAGCATCCCCATATATAGCCGTCATAGCCATCTTGGTCAACTTAGAAGTGAAACAGCACAACACTAGTACAAATGGGTAAACTATTAGAGGCGAAAACTATTATCAGAGTTGCTGACACTAAAATAAGCCACAGGAATTACTGAACTCAACCCAATGTTTAGTACAGCGGCGCATAAAAATAAAGCAACACATAAACACGACGTGTTAATGAATTTAACAAGGGTTTATGTGTTAAAGCGGTTTTCGGCAAGACTGCCCTACCTTTTCTCAAAAGTGCTCCAAACACTTCACACAGCAAGCATTAAATGAGAAGAAAGGATCACACAGTTAGGAAGTGCTGGGGACACACGCAAATGCACACACATACCTACAGAAGCACATATTTTTTGCAAGACTAGATCTTACAGCATAGTATTGCAGTCTTGATCCAGGGGAAGGGTAAGATCTCCTGAAACCGTGTTGTATAATTGACAAACGAAAGCAAAACTATCAATCACAGAACTCGGTGTTTCCTGCCTGTCAGCTGGACAGAAGGCATTAAAACTAAGTAGAGTTCATCATCTTTGAGGTGCGTTTTTGAACATACCTTACTATGGAGTCCCAAATGCCTTTGCTTTCACTAGTTTCACTCAAAAGGTCTTCATTAATCTTCTCCGCTTTCTTTTGCACCTGTAAGTAAATGCATAACAATTAGGCTTACACAGGTTTTATCAAGCATTAGTTAAGTGTTCCAACACCTAAAATTTGTGAGCGGCAGGGAAATCATGGAAAGAAGAAGTGTAGCGAGACTTAATATAGTACATATCTGAGAAACGTTCTCACCCTAACTTTGATGATCTTACTGTGGAAGCTGTTAAGCACAACTATAACATCCTCAGCATCAGGCGGGGAATCAGTTCCATCATGCCTGGAGAGATAAAAAATAAATCAATAAAAGTTTAGAATATATTTACCATCTAAGCTAAAATATATTAAATATAACTAATGCAACTGCAGCTTACATGTGTAGCACAGGCAAAACAGTACCAGCAGTCTAACTTAGTCATTTGGTCAAAATCCAATTTAATTTTAGAAAGAATGCAAAATTGTCACAATGTATTTATGACTTAGGCTAAACAGTTTAAATGTTGCTCCTAATAACCAAAAGAAGTAAATACCTCAATAATGAACTGGTAAAGTGTTCGTACTTTTGCACATTCTGTCGTTTTGCAAACACTGACATCAGTTCATTTTACTGCGATTTTGTAAGACAGACCAACTCAAACTATTAAACAATTGTGAATTGGAAGCAAAATGGTGCGTTCATTTCTTTGTTTTTGTTTCTTACAATAAAATCTGGAGCGTGGCACACAGTTGTTTTCAGCTTACTGAGTCGATCCTTTCTATAAAAAAAAACATTTCACTGCAATTCCAGTTCCTATGGGTTATGTCTCCACCAGCTTTACAGATCAACAAACTGAGTTTTTCCACATTTTTCTTTGCAAAGCAGATCAAACTTGTTCAGACTGAATGGATAGCTTCTGTAAACATCAATTTTAAGTTTTGCCACAGATTCACATTTGGATTTAAGTTTGGACTTTGACAGGGCCGTTCTAATACTTGAATATGCGTTGATCAAAATCATTCCCCTTTAGCTATAGTTGTTCGTTTAGGATTGTTGCCCTACTGGAAGGTGACCGCTCCAGTCTCAAGTTTTTTGCAACCTTTTTTTTCACACAATTTTCCTATATTTAGCTCCATTCATGATTCCCTGACTTTGACCAGCTTCCCTGTCCCTGATACCAAACGCATCCTCAGGGGATGACGGTGCCACCACCAGATGTTTCAGGGGGATGGTGTGTCCCCAAGGTGATTTACAGTGTTAGTTTTCCAACATGACTCAAAAGGTTTAGTAGCCGTCTGATATGACCACACCACATTCTTCCAAATATTTGCTAAATTCCTTACATAGCTCATGGCAAACCTAAACGGGACTTCTTTTCGTTTTTTTGTTTTGTTTTTTTTTTTTTACTTTTTTCCCCTCACACTTTTACAAAAAAAGCCAGTTGTATAGAGTGCAAAACTAATAGCTATGCTGTCGGCGGTTCCTCTACTTGACCCATGGATTTCCACAAGTCCTAGGTTAGCATGGGAACAAGGGCTTCTTGGCTGCCTTCCTGATTAATGCTATCCTTGCCTGGCCTTTCAGTTTAAGTAGAAGGCCATGCTGGGACAATTTCAAATTCCTTTTCAAGTGTGCGAGTGATGGAAGGATTTGCTAAATAAAAAAAATGCACACCACACTTTTCAGAGTTTTATTGTTGAAAACTTTTAAAAACCATACTGAATTCTCCTTCTGCTTCAAAAAATCTCCCCAACCCCAAAAAAGGATTGAGGTTTTTGTGGCTTTAAATTAACATTTGTAAATGTTCAAGGGGTATGACCATTTGAAAACCACTTGCTCTTTTCCTTTCAGCTCCTAGTTCAGTCGAACAAGCATTTTCTAAACTGAGATAGGTTGTGGCCTATGAATGCATATGTTTTACGCCTCAATTTCCAATACCTCAGCCATAGCAACACAAAAAAAAAAAGAAAAGAAAGCACACTATAGGCTCTTACTATACAGGAAACTACAGCCGTTAATGGAGAGAGTTGTAACAGACAGTGAGAGCGCGCACTTAAAAGCGGATACTGGGACAGCTGCCAGGGTCAAAAACCAGACCATATTCATTACCCTCCATCATCATTAAGAATCACCTCACCATTATTTTGCCCATCACTACTTCCCAGTCGTGCTGTATATACTGGTAGATTTAATGAGAAAGTCTGTACAGTATTGATTGTATTACGCAGCCTTTCACTGTAATTGTTTTAGGACTGATTTGCCTAGTAGACGATGTATTTAGGCGGAGCAATGCAGCAAGGTTTGATGGTGAAACAGCAGAACAAACCCGAGGTTCAGATGAGCAATAGAACATGATGCACCGCCAGCCATTACAACTCCAAAGGCTTACTAAAGGCAAAAAAATCTAACCATATCACTATGATAAATGCCCCCTCCACAGTGGACCTACGGAAAATCCCCCCTCCCACTTGCTCAAGCGCTGCTTGTGTTTTCCCTCTTCTGTTGTCACCAGTGCAAATCAGCCTTCAGGGCTACTGTTAGAAAGCACCAGAGATCAATCTGTATCCCTGCAATGAGAGGGGGAGAGTTGGTCATCTCATTCATCGCTGTCAAGCCGAGGCGCAGTAGCAACGCGGGCTGGAGGAGGAAAATGCACACTCTGGGACTCGGGAACACAGACGCTCCCAATAGGCTCTGATCGGCCACCTAACCAGAGCAGAGTGCCGCTAACCACAAGAATAATGACCCTGCCAAGGTGAAAAATGACATCACCTCTTAGCTTCACCTGGAGGATTGGGGGATAAATCTTGGTCGTCTGATATGATTCCAGAGGAACCGAGGGCTGTATACGCCCTAAATCTTAGGCGAAGTTAGCCAAAGAGGATGATATCAGTGATTGTAAAGATAAACAGCCAGTGCCCACTCACACAGAGCACAGACGGGAAGTTTACATACACTCATTACATGCATCAACATCACAACTATTCGTTTTTCAGAGTGCAAGAAGTATTCTGCAAAAACATTTATTAGGGCTACGTGATTTTGGGAACATATTTAATTGCGATACTATTGCTGAAAATATATATATATTAATTACAAATATCCCTCGTTTTCAGGATACTTTATCATTACATAATGTCCCACCCATTCTCCAGAAGTCTTAGCATTTCAGCCACTGAGGATATGAACCAGGTGTCCATTAACGGGAGTTAGAGGAGTTCATGTGAATGGGTGAAAATTCAACACCATACAAACATAAACGCACAAAACAATATTGCATCTTTGCAGTCCTGCAGTTGGGATACTGCCCATAGATGTTGCAATGACAATTGCCATTCAATATATTGTGCAGCTTTCTTCTGATTCCAACATTGTCCAAAGTACAACAGCATGTTGGGGACCATTCTCTAGTTGGAGCACCTGATGCGTCCAAGTTTTAACCATCTTTGTCTCTTCTTACCATAAAACGTTTTTCCAAAAGCCTTTTGGGTTGCCCCTGTGGGTGCCTTCAAATTTCACTCATACTTATTGGTGTTCCAGTATCTTCCATGTTTATGATTAGCTTGTACCTTTGAGGTTTGATCATCAGACTTTTTTTTTTAATCATAATTTGTGTTTTAAATCAGAAGTAAAAGTTTGGGTCAGGCAAAAGTAACTTGGATATGGTAAGGCTTTCCGACAATACAATAATCTTAAAACAAACATAAAAGCTGTTTTTTGGCACCTGAAGAACATTTGCAGGATTAAAGGACTAATGTCTCAGCAGGATCTGGAAAAACTAATCCATGCATTTATCTTTAGCAGAATTGATTCACGTTAACAGAAACTTCATTACATTAAGTTTGTAGTCCAACTTATCTTGACCTAAAACTACTACACCACTGCAATGTACTTTCCTCTATATGTTTTCTCTTCTTATGTTCTGCTCATGTACAGCACTTTGAATAGTCTTGTTACTGAAATGTGCTTTACAAATAAACTTGCCTTGCCTTCAATAATAATAATAAAGCAAGCTAAAGTTCAGCCTCTGAAATGGGCTGGACCTCAACAATACTGAAAATGTATTGACTACACTTAAAAGCTCGGTTCATGGCAGGAAACCAAACAATTGAGTTTTACCTTGTCATTTGATAAAGAAATGTTCAGCCTTAATTTTGATAGAAGCTTGTTGATAGCTAGAAAAACAGAAATGTAGTGTCCTACAAATGGGCAATGATCAGAATTTTAAAGAGTCTTTATGTTTACATTTAATGCCATATGTAGTTTCTTAACCTTTGCTGATTAGAAAAAAATATGCTTGAAATTCAAACTTCCTGTTTTTAAAATTTGCTGTATGTTGTTTCATTAATAAGGCCTGGAATAAAATAAGTTTAAATGCACTATTATAAGCCCAACATTAAGATGATTTTCATGCAAATAACGAGTGTATGGAGATTCTCAGACCGGCAGTGGGGTAAAGAAAATCCTGCATTGACTCATTCCTTCATTTTATTTAAAGCAAATGCTTCGGTTTTTAGAAATGAACACAAGAACAGAGCTAGTTCTGTTATTCTGTCTTGGAAACTTGCTCAGGTGCATCCTCACAAACACCGATTCTACAGTCTGAGGAGGAAGGCATGAAGGTGACCAGCTGCATCATCCCTCCAGTCTGTCTTCTCTTTAATAGCAGCCCTTTCCACCTACCTGTCTCTATGCCACACAGTACTCCCTGCACTCATCAAAACCCTGCGTTGCTACAGTGTCAGCAACTCACCATGTTTCCATAGAGATGGGTTTCAGTAGGAAAGAAGAGCCAGATGGAAAACAGTCTTGAAGCCGAGCCATGAGAACATCTGCTGTACAGTCATTATCGCCTAATTTCTTTGTTTCAAAACGGAGATTGCGAGACTCACGTGACAATCTGATAGATGTCCTCGGATCTTCCTTTACGTAACCTTAGGATCCAGGCTCCTGGATTGGCCTTCAGCTGGAAATATCCCTGCAAAGTTTTCTCCGCATTAGCCCAGGAAGTCTCAGTCCAACAACTAGAACCACATCGGCTCCATCTTTTCAACACAGCGCAAGAAAAGTAAGACGGATGCTGACCAGATTAGCCATGACAATGGTGTCATACATGAGCGGTTCCTGACTCATGCCCAGGGTAAACTGTAGTCCGCGAGGTGGCTGGCCGGTTGATAGGTCAAAGCAGTGGCCCTCCAGTAAAAGGTGTTCCAGTTCAAATTCTGCTGCCACAACCCCATTGACCTGTAGAGAATCATACATTAAAAAGCAACAGGAAACCCCTGGGAGGAGAACAAAAGTACTCTGCAAAGACTATTGGCTAGCAATGACTAAGCACCTTTATACCTCCTGCAAGTGGATGTTGTCCAGGTCGTGGAGGCTGTGGTCTGCCTGCACCATCCAGCTCTCCGGTGTGATCATGTTAAGGGTAAGGAGGAGAGATTCTGGGAGCTCCGTGAAGCGGGCCACTGGCCCCGGAGACGCCGTGTCGTTGGCCAAGAAAGCCACGTCGGGCTCCAAAACAAATCGGTAAAAACTGTGGAGAAAGACAAACACATTGTGATAAATGAAGTGCTTGCCAAGTTACAACCAAAAGATACCATAAAACAAATGAATAACTATTTGAAAGATTTAAACTAGTCTTTTATTTCCCTTTAAACACTGAATTTCTTTTTCCAAAACTGTACTCTGTAGCAAAATATGAAATTATAACATGATCTACAGTCTTAAGTCTGGGACAGCAGAGATAGGTGCAGGTGTGGCAGCTCTGTCTGAACCATTTCCTTAACGTTGAGGGATCTAATGCTTTATGCCAATAACAGATGAGCACAAGAAAAGTTCAGCCCTGAAGCAGCTCCAAGCTTATCTTTATGCTTAGTGCTTTTCTTAGTTTTCCTAATCAATTTTTGCTTCTTGAACTTTTCACATTTTTTTCACTTCACAACCACAAACTACCTTGTATTTACTTGGGATTTTATGAGAGACTAATACAAAGTACTGCATAATTGTAAGTGGAAGGAAAACGACGCACCATTTTATTTTCCCAAATTAAAGACTGAAAAAAAATGTGGCAGGGATTCGTCTTCACCCCCATTTCATCTGACAGCCCCTAAATAACACTGAATGCAACCAGTTATCAGTAGTTGTCCAATTAGTAAATTAAGAAGTATCATGAAGACCAGAGAACAAACCAGACATGTCAGGGAGACGGTTGTGAAGACATCTGATGCTGGGTTAGGTTATGAAACAACATACAAAGGTTTTGGAGAATTCACAGAGAACTGTTCAATCGATCATCAAAAGTATGGTGCAATCACAAACCCACCAACACAAGGCCATCCCATTAAACTGACAGGCAGCGCAAAGGGAACATTAATCTAAGGAGGAAAAAGGCACTCTGCTAACTCTGGACGAGCTGAAGAGAGTCAGGTGGGGGAATATTTTGGCACAAAAACTCATGGCTTCCACAAATTTTGTCCTGAGTGATAGGAAGAAAGTATTGTTGAAAGTAAACCATGTAAAGTCCAATCTTTAGATGACATTTCCCAGAAGCCTTTTAGAAGAAGGCGCTCCGGTCTGTTAAGACCAAGACGGATGGGGCTAAACACAGAAAGAAAACCTGTGGGAAGATGTAAAAGACTTGCAAATGGGATGTTTATAATATACGTCCAGAGCTACTATGCATTTTTTTATTTAACCATAGTTTAGATCTGATCACATTTGGGTTAGACGGGCCCAATCAAAGTCTAGACCAGGGATGGGCAACTTTCATGATAAAGAGGGCCACATTTTTTTCAGCACGACCATTGGAGGGCCACATGACCACGCACTTCAAATAATTGGATATGAAAGACGCTACAAATTATTCTCAATAAGAACAAATTTTAGATAAATTTATATCTGTATGTTTACTGCACCAACATATAACTATTTTCTGCATATAAATGCATTTTAATATGTCCTTAAGCAAAAGACAAACCGTTTGCTTTAAAAAAAAATTGCAAAAAAGGAATTTAAACTCCATATCAATGCATTCAGGAGCATGGGTCATCTCAAATTTACAAGGAAAGAGGCATAAAACGGAACAGAACTTACCTCAAACAATAATGTGTCTATCCAGAAACTGTGTGGGCTTTCTTACAATACTGAATGCTCTATAATTGTATTTCTGTTACTTTTTGATTATGCACATCTGTTAGCTTTTTATTCTGAAAAATCTAATGTCCCATTCTCCTGAATGCACCATAGCTTTCTGACGCTCACGAATTCATCACACTGAACGCACGTCTGATCGTCCGCTTAAGACAAAGCTTTGCAGTTTCAAAACTCACGTCGGCTCTCACGGTTTATTGTTGTGTGTAAATGACAAGAGACCAACAAATAAAAAAATTCCACATGTCCATACTTCTTCCCATTTTGTCTGAAAATTTTGACTTTCTCGGTCAAGTTTTCCCTTTATGCCCATGGCTCTTGACTTTCTTCCTCGCTGTTGCAAACCATGCCCTCTATTGTTTGGGTACGGCCCCCTATCGGTCAAAAGTATAATTACATTTTTTTTTTTTTTTTTTTTTTTTTTTTAATTTTTTTTATCATTATTAAATTATTATTGATCTATTCGCGGGCCGCCCTGAGTGATGACGAGGGCCGTGTGCGGCCCCCGGGCCGCCAGTTGCCCATCCCTGGTCTAGACCTACATTCAATATAATATCTCTGGAAAGACTTATAAATTGAGTTACAAGAGTTTTGTAAATATTAGGGGTGTAAAGGTCCACAAAACTCCCGGTTGGGTACATATTCAGGTTTAAAGTCAAGGTTTGATTTGCTTTCAACCAAGAAAAATAAAAAAGACTACATGATTTTCGTTTTATTTGCACAGCAGGAAACAGAGATCAATGTTGATGTTTAGAAAATTTTAAAGGTGTCATATCATGCAGAATACACCTGTTTAGCCCTTAAATACATTTTGTTGTGCAGTTGGAGTCTCACGGAGTGCAGAAAAATTTAACTTAGTCTCTCCAGGTACTGTGTAGAAATCCTTATTAATTCGGGGTAATTTTTTTCAGTCTGTTCAGTTTTCCCTGTTCTCTATTATGTTTTTTTTTTTTAACATATATGTGTAGTATTTGCTGCGGAGCTGCTAAACAAGGTCATTGACTTAGTAATTTTGTAAATCAGCCATTTTTATTTCAGTCCAAGCTGAAGGATGCTAAAGCTACAAGAGGAAAAGTGAAAATGTTCGAACTTTGGGTGTTTTAACCCACACAATTCATTACACCGTCCCCCAACATACTACAAAAATGGGGAGCGAGAAGTACCTCCTTTAGATTTAAAGAAAGGGCTCTCGCCAGCGCATTCCAGCGTAATATAACTTTACGCTGAAAGTTGTCAAAGTTACGTTGAAATTAAACCTTTACGCTCATGTTTAATTAGCTTAACAGTCACAACACAGAACAGTATGACACGGGTGTTTGAAAGCGACATAGAAAAGTCAATAAAGCTCTTAAACGTGCATCAGCTCAAATATAAACCTCCCAAACAACATTAAAGCTAGCACTAGCTGTTATCAGCCTGACGAACAGCTCCCTTTGAGCTGCACTACGCAACGCATCCACAAAAGAAGCGAAAAGACACACTAGCACACGTGTGTGTGGCCAGCCGTCCACCGTTACGCTGAAATAAAATCCTGGTGAGGCCCCTGAAACAGACAAGCCGCAAAACGAGTTGCTGTCAGGCGTACCTCAGAACCACTTTATACAGATCACAACTGAATGAGTTTAATGTGAAAAGGAAAAATGTAAAAGCATTATATGTCGCTTTTAAATAAGACTGCGCTCACATTTGAGAATAAACGTAATTCAAACGTAAAAAGGTGTTTCTCTGAATTATTGACTCAGAGGAGCTTAATACAGATACAAACTTCATTTTTTTGCAAAATAAAAAAAGCATACATGATTGTCCGTTTACTTCCCAATTATGTAGTATATGTTGGCCTATCACACAAAATCCCAACAAAACACATTGAATTGTGTGGTTCAATGGATATTAATATGTTTGCAAGGAAGCAGGGTTGTAAATAAAAAACATAGTTAATCTTACGTTTTTAATTCTGAGAGTTTCTTTTGGCCAACAGGTGCATGAACATGTTTAGTATTCAAATGGTTGATTTTCACTACAATAGCAGACTTGCTAATTTCTCCAGAGTGAGATGAATGTTGCCACTGGGTGGTGAGGGGGGAGTTATGGTTAAAAAGCTTAAACTCAGCTCACCAAAGGAAACATATAGTCTTCATTTTATTGGCTGTGATTTGTGACCAGCTATCTATTATCGTTAAGAGGTACAACAGCCAAGATAATTAAACAACTGATGCGGAAACAGATTTCATGCACTCCTACTGGCAGGAAAATCTCCATGGGTGGACTTTTAATACCGCCAAGCTTGAGGCTATAAAAGCAAAATGAAGCAGCGAAGTAGTAATAGGCACCTGTTTAATAACTTCCTCATTAAAAGGAAATAAATTGGAGAAAAGGCCACAACGGCATGTAAAAGGGCATTCGATCCACAAAAAAAACTGTATTTTAGGGCACTTAACATCAACAAGTCAGCCCTGCCGTGAGCTAATAGTTTCACCAGTGACATGTGCGCAAAGCAATTTGGCAGCAAGGCAGAAACCAACGCTTAGTTTTTAAAGAATTTGAGAACGGTGCAGAAATGTTGGAGGAATGCAGCGTTTACACAACAGCTCAACCGGGGACATCCAGCTTATTTATCCCACACAAATGTATCATGTTGCAATCTGTGTCAATTACAGCCATTTCTCGCTCGGGGGGACAGGAAGTTGATGGAGGAGGGACGGTGGAGACATGAATGATTTGGGGTCGAAGACTTGTTTACGTCAATAAAACTTCAGCTAGGAAATTCAGTTATATCCCTCGAGATTTCTGTGGACTAACCCAACAAATGACTCAACCTATATTGGAACAAAAAAAGAAATAAATAAATCATACAATAGCCACATTCACCCATGAGTCGGAACATTGATGCGGAGGGAGAAAAAAAAAAGATCTATGTATCCTTTTCTGTTTTCATTTTACTATTATTTCAACCGTCTCCTCTTGCATTTTCTGAACTGCAACAGTGAATGTTGGAAATTTGCTCAGAGATGCATGTGGGGGCCCAAAGCAATAAGGCGGTGTTATTAAGCAGATTGTATCTGTGTAGCACACTCTTACAAAGGGATGAAGTGCGGCTGAGATGCTAAGACCGCAGCAACAAGAGGATACACAAACAAGCCAAACAGGAAAATTTAATTACTGCTGGAGCTGGAGCTTACCTCTTGAGGGGCAACTCAGACAACTTGGCCCTGCAATTCATAAACACCTGCAGTTTCACATTGACCACTTGACTAAGCACCTGCAGCATTCAAACAGAAACAGAGGGTCTGTCAGAAACCAGGAGAAAAGCAATCCTGTATGCAGCAGAGAGATTAAAGAGAGATGGGTTTTTTTTCATGTATGGTTACAGCAGGTTTAACAATTAAAAAAATATATATATATACAAATGTTAGTTTTTAGAGCAAGTCTGATGCTTCAAAAATTAACAAAACATTTCAAAATAAGCCAAAGTGTTTGGAAAAATTAGCATATTTGTAATATGTAAGGGACAATGAGGTGTCTATCATTAGAAATTAATGGGCGACACGAAGGCATGAACCGTTTTACACGAAGCGTAGGACGGTTGCTTCCGCAACGTCCATTAATTTCTGATAATGGACACCTGGAAGGGCATTATCCCGCTTATACCATGGTCACTTATGAAATAAACAAATATTTAAACATTATTAATACTTTCATGTTTTTCCTCCCCATTAAAAGGTTTTTCACAAGAAGCAGCTGAGAGAACCATTTCTCGTGGTGACGCGTTGCCAAGGTAACCAGCATCAATGGTCTTGCTGTTACCATTTAATGTTTGAGCCAACGCAATAATTTATAACAATCAGGCTATTTGACTGGAGCTTTTTTTTATAGGCGTCCTATAACACTTTTTGACAGACATCCCAGCAGCCAATCAGAATCGAGTGTTTACGCTCCAGGCCATGGCAGAAGGGCTATTCAACCAGTCAAATCAAACAGCCAATAGCAGGGCTAGTTCAGCAACTATTTTCTTGATTAAAGGGCATACACCATCATTTGTCACAAATTTTCTGTTTAAATTGTCTTCAAGGTTGTAGTTTTCATTTTCATTGCCAAAATATATAAAATAGCTTGAAAAAAAAAAGCAGCACAGCAAGTTAGACGTTTTAGAGAAGTACATATTATCCACCAGAGAAAAACTAGAATCATAATCGAAGTGGGACCAGGAAATGATAAAAACGTCCAATTTTAAGAGTTTTGGCTTGTTCAGTTGCTGACTAAAAACTACAACACTTGTTTAACTGAAGTAGAGAATAAAAAAGTATTCCAACTTTGTGTGAACAGTGGCATGCTAGGTGGTGTGCTGCACTTTACATGTTGCTTCCTAGGTGAGGCTTAAAGACGCGAGTGAAAAGGAACAAAACTAGAGTATGTCTTACAATCAGGAGCGAGGAAATCTTCTGCGCTTCTCTAGTGAGGGGATCGACGATGGCCACGACATCATAGAATACCTCATTTTCACGTGGTGAAAGCTGGAGCACACTGTGGAGGAAATTTTCAAGTTTCAGATTTTTAGTGTGGTCTCAGAAAACTAAGGATGGTAAAAACTTAAAAAAAGAAAAAAGAAAAAAGCATACCTTTGGGTATCTTTAAGACTAACATCTCTTCTGACCTCTCCTTTAGGGGCTGCAGAGAGCAGGGCATCAACTTTCATGACCAAGTCACTAGCTCTAAAAGAGAAGAGGTCCATTATTTATAAAGCATATGAGTTGGGAGAGGTAGATCTGAGAATTAAAAAAAAAAAAAGGCCATAAAAAATGAAAGAAGTAGATGTGAAAAAGTTAAAACGCTGTACAGACTTCTATTAAAGACACTTGTGAGGAAGACAAAGTTACTTTTTGCTTCAGGTGGCTAGGCTGAAATGAATACAAACATACTGCTTTGGTTTCATCCCCATCTGTTTTACTTTGGCTTTGACTTTCTCTGCTGAACCACTCAGTGTAATCTTCTCAAGCAAGTGGAAATCCTCCACAGTGAATTCTTCTTGCTCTTCGAGCGGACCGAGGATCTAGCACAGAGAAAATATTGCAGTCAGAACTAGACTTTTTCCCATCCTTATCTCAGCGTGTATCGCTTAAAACTTGCCCGGGGACTTTCAGATGTAACGTGGCTTTGACACGGTGTTTTATCCCTACCACTGCTGTGGAGACACGCAGGATAATATTAATTATTAGTGCCCCCTCAGAGGCTGGCCTCCTCATCCCTGGCTGTCAACGTTGCCACCGATGAGACATCAGTCATCAGCTTTGTACACAAACACGCAAAGTACAATGTGGGCCACCTGTGACCTTTAAGAAGCAGACGTTCTGCCGATTTGACGGTGCTGAAAGGACACCCGGAAAACCTTGAGGAAAAAAAAAAAAATCCTCCATTGGCAGAGCAGCAAGACTCATATTGTAATGTGGAAAACGGTATTGGTAACATTTACCCAGCGCTTTACCTCCCTGACAGCATAATGTGCTCCTTTGAACTCATAAAAATAAAGAGAATAAACGGACATAAAACGCAGATGACTGAGACAAGCTAGCTGTGAGTAATTTTCACATAAATGACTGCGCCATGACGTAAATCAGTTTGAGGCGCTGAGGTGTGACCAATGAAAAGACTCATCGTAAGCTACTGCAAACATTTGATGGTAATTGTTGCCGCCAAGGGTGACACAAGCAGTATTTAGATTTAAGAGGTAATAACTCTTTCATATAGAACCAGGTATGGCTCCTTTTCTTTAAATAGGATCACAATTTGAAAGCAGCATTTTGTTTTTAACCTGGCTATCTTGGTCTGATAACATTTGTTTGATCTGTACGCAAATACTTTTACAGTACTGTACATATATTTTAAATTCCTTTGTCTTAAAGGTTCTTACGTAACCCCCTCCATGTAATTGCTACAGTTAATTATAAAGAGGTGAAAAATAAATTATAATTACAATAATAAAATTGAAACAGCATAAAGTGTTTGACCGACCCGCGAGAGTTTTAATAAAAGTGTAAATCTGATTTCTCTGTTACAGGTGCACCAAATGCAATGGTACAGCTTTGATTTTGAAGGCGACTATTTCCGTCTTGTGCTTATTCACTTCAGCAAATGTGTTGAACTGCACTTAAATATGTCAGCTAACAGTAAATTAACATTATCGATTACAATTGATGCAGAATGCAGAGTTTTTAACAAGGCATGGATTTTTAAACATTTATTTGCTGAAATCAACACTGGTGTTAAGTTATGATGATTAAAAATTGCAAAAGCTGAGATTTCCAAGCGCTTTCTGTGAGTGTTCATGAAACACTGTTCATAAACGTAAGTGACCCAAGAAAGGAGACTTGAGGAACCTCACATGTGCTGCTCAGATTCATAATTACCAAATGACACAAAATAATCCCCGTTTACCAAGTAGAATCAGAACCAATTTTGGACAATACCAAAACGCCCCACCAACAGATGTGTTTAATAATTAACTTAAACTATTAAATTAACTATCATCCTGGATGTGCATCTTTTACTCTGTCTGCAGCTGTGACATTCCAATTAGCTCCTTGTAGGGAAGAATACTGTAACGTCTCATCTTAACTTCTGACCATATTTGAGCAAAGGGAACATGTGATAGGTTGTAAAGTAGCCTCAATGAAAATCAGTTGAACTATTTTTTTTAAACGAGTTATAAAGTAATCAGATTCATGACGGAAGTCTGCTTCGGTAAGCTAATGTTCACGTGTTCAAATGATGCATAATAACATGAGGTCTACTCACTCTGCCATTGCTGATCACTGCCCGCTGTCCAGGACGGAGCTGCAGGACATCTTGACAGAACATCTGCTGACTGCGGATGAAATCAACTTCTAGCGTGTTGAACTTTTTCTCAAAGGCATCTAGGTCCATGCCCTACAGCAGAATAACAGAACTTTGTTTAGGATCCCAGGTACGCGGTGTAGTTTCTGAACGTCTGAAGGCTTTGTGAGGTAAAGCAACATTTTGTGATGCAACTGAAATATCCAATAGAGTAGCTTTAGGACATTTCTCCTCCATTCCAGCTTGTCAACAAAATACCATTCTGAGTGATGCATTGGTACAAAGGAATGATGTATGTGAGGCAAAAAATAATTATTATCATTTCATCCATCATTGATGACTTGCATCTGCACAATTACTGGGTTTTCAAACAGGTCTGTCAAAGAAAAGAAAACATTTTAAACAAGAGTTGTTAGAAATTGAAGAAAGAAAATAGATAAATCAATTTGTAATTAATATAAGAAACTCTTTATTACCACCACGGTCATAGTTGTTCATAATAAATTGGGTGTGGGAGTGCGTGTGTGTGTGCGTGTGTGTGTGTGTGTGTGTGTGTGTGTGTGTGTGTGTGTGTTTAGGGGCGGGGGGGGAGGTCCGGTTATTAGTTTCTCCAACAATTCTGTCCTCCGGAGATCAGGTGAAATACCAATAATGTCAGCGCAATTCAGTCAGCAAGTCTGTCTGGCAGCCAATAATAAACTTGTATCCCTTGGCTTCGGGTCTCAAGTCACAAAGCTGCTTCCTACCCATCTTTCCATTGCTATTTTCAGCCAGTACTCCCCTTATTGTTTAAAGCTTGTATAATTGAAAGAAAGTTTGCTACAGTAGTCCCAGGTGAAGCATGTGCGGTATGACTTACTCCTGACGGGATAGAGGGGAGCTCCTGTGTCAACGGATTTGTTGATTGGACTTTCCTCTGTGTGCTGCTGTGTGGGTGGATCCTGCACACAGCAGTATTTGGTTGTAGGTTGCTTATAGCAGCAGAGTGATGGTCAGGCTCGGCTGAACATACGTAGCTCAGTAAAAGGGTGATCGGGAGCTTGGCTATTCATCAGCCCCAGGACACCAGGTATACAGCAGCACTTTTTAGTTAAAAATGCACCGCGTGGAGCCTGGCTTTTGATGACCCCGTGACACTTCAAGTGGAATTGACAACAAGCAAACCACTTGTATCTACAGGGTGTGGAGCATCACGCGAGGCCCTCAAGGTATTTTGTAGTGAGCGGATTGGTTCATCAATCACAGTTTTCTCAAACTGTGAACATAAATCAAGGAAAAAACAAGCACAAGACAAATGTCAGCATGTGGGTTTACCCAACCATAGTTTTTACCTTTGAACACCCGCATGACTGATGATAAAAAAAAAAAATACACGTCTAAGTGGAATCAAATGCAACTTCTGTCCTAATAATCTTAAAGCCACAACAAGGGGGCACTCTGTAATCAAATCCTCCTTAAAATAATTATATTGCCATAGTTCTGAATGTCTTTAAAAGTTGAACTACATCATATTCTCCTATTTAAACCAGAAACACAGACCTTCATCAGTTAATAAAGTTTGAGATACAACTCTGTTGTTATAAAAATCTATAACAACTGGCACTTAAATATTTAATACTGTCTGGCTGTCAGCAGACACCATTCAAATCAATGAACTAGACTGTTTGGAAGCAAATATCTGATTTCTGGCAATTTGCCTCAATGGAATAAACTTTATTTTTGGGTACATCAAACAATCCTGTCATCATTGTTGTGGTGTAGCTGTTAAATCTGACCAGGCAGCATTATTAATATTACTGCAAAGAACTAGGGTACGCTTAGAAAAAAACTTAAATGGAAGTAATCTATTCTTCATTGAGTCTGCTCCTCCCTTGGAAAGCCTATTGACCTTATATAATTTTATATAAAAACTATATAAGATTGTACATTTAATTAAAGAAAGGGCATCTTTTTAAGGTAAAAGTAGAATCAATCAAGTCAGTTCTGGCCTACTTAAATTAAAGCCACATTTTGACTGCGGGAACCTTTTCAAGGAACCAGGGTACTATATGTTTCAGACTATAAGGCGCACTTAAAAATCCTTAATCAACAGGTTTAGGGGGTGTACTCTGCACGGACTCTGCACATACAGGTAAATATCACACTATAAATTTCTCGGAGGCAACAAGTCTTCACATCGAACTGATTTATATGTGACACCAAGCTTGATACACTAAGCTACTACAAGCAGGAGGTCGCAAGGACGCACAGCATCACAGTCCCTCTCTGTTCTCACTGACAGGTGTGCGGTGGGAGCCTGCTGCAAAAGAAACGGCTCTAGGTGCTCAGATAGCTAATCACACATTTTAACATCCATTCCACTGCTTCGTCCCACTGGCAGAAAGTGTGGGAATTGTAGGAATTTGCCACAAGAAATGTAGGCAATAGTCGCGACGTCGCAAGCTCGCGACAAGTCGCAAGAAAGTTGAACAATGTTCAAACCACAAACAGTGGAAAAAACATTTGAATAGCATATGTAAAAATGCTAACCAAACCGACAGCCTTTACACTATGCAAACGTAATCTATTAAAAATGTGCTATTATAACAAGACCACCAGGTCTCATCACAATATGTCACGATACAATCCAATCCAATAATTGCCCATCCTGACTGAGGATATCAATAGAAATGAGAGTGGACCAAAAGAAGCTTATTCAGACTGCAGCCCCACATAAACAGACTCAAATGAATTTTTCTAAACTAAACTAGCTACACTGTCAGATGCAAAGGTATTTGTTGTAGCTGCTTTCAGAGCCAGGGCAATTTGGTGCATTACACATTAAGGTTAGCAACACTGATCCTGTTAATGTGGAACTCAGATAAGCGCCTAGAGTCTTAGATTCAGGTAAAGGTCCACACTTTCTAAGGTAAATAGATTCTTGTGGTGTGCATTACCATCAGTTGTTGTATTAAAGAATCTAGCTGTTGTGTCATGTTGCTTCAGTGCTTCATAAACTCCCTTTCGCATCTTACTGATGTGAACACATTAGCAGATGACATGCAGTCACCCTCCCAACTTGATTTAATATACCAGACAGGTTTATTCTCAGACGTGGTTGAAATATAAGTTTCTTTATTCCTAAAATGATAACCTTGCTCCTTATTTAGATAGATGAACGTGTTGTGGCCCTTTTAAGTCAGCCTTTTGAAAAGCAAGGACACAGCAGATTTTCTCCTCTCAGCTCCTGTATATTAGTGTTAAAATAAGAAATGATAGGTTTAAATGTTCTTATCAGCATCAACTATTGCTGGTAAGAACTATTTTCTCACTCTGCTGAGTTCTCCTACTGTTCTGGGGGGTAGGGGTGCAGATCATCTGCCATTATCATATAACATAGAAAGTATCCCTGCATCAATGTGTGCTTCTATGCTCTTATTGTGTCTCTGCTCTGTCTTCTCTGACCACCAGTCGGTCGAGGAAGATGACTGTTCACATTGAGCCTGGTACTGCTGGAGGTTTTCCTTCCTGTTAAAAAGGGAGTTTTCCTTTCCACTGTCACTTCATGCATGCTCAGTATGAGGGATTGCTGCAAAGCCATGGACAGTGCAGACAACTGTCCACTGTGACTCTATGCTCTTTCAGGAAGAGTGAATGCTGCTTGTCAAGACGTGGTGCAATCTGCTGGATTTCCTTAAATAGGAAACTTTTTGACCAATGTGTATGATTTGATTGCATTTGACTTTGTAAAATTCCTTGAGACGACATGTGTTGTGAAGTGGCGCTGTATAAATGAAAATGTATTTGAATTGAACTACCAGAACAAAAAAAAAATGTTGCTTGCTTGTGTTGAAAAGCTTCATATTCAAGAAAACACTTGTTTTATTTGTCAGGAGGCAGATCAAGCACGAAGAAAAAAAAAAACATGCTATAAATGTGACAAATAAGTTACAACCACAAGGAATTCCAGAACATTGTTTTTTTAAATGATCAATATTAGATGATATCCCTGAGTAAATTCAATCCCCTAAATCTGTTGATACTGTGCCAGTGATTTTAGGCCAACTGCATCATGTTAACTATCAACATGTGTGGTTTGCACAGCCAATTTAAAAAAAAATCATGGCCTATTTTCACGTGAACCTTTGTAAAATCTGTATTAGCATTTAAGGTTTTTCACCCCTATCACATACCCAGTGAAAGAAGGCTGTTGCTGCATTACTCTCTCTCTCTCACTAAAGACGACATTCATAGCAAAGCCGGAAAATGAATTATCTAGAAGTCCTATAACAACAAAGAGTATGCATGCTATCATTATTTGCAAGATGTAATTATAGTGAAGACGACTGCGGTGTGTGAGAGTTTAGATACAGTTAAGCCCAAAATTATTCATATTCCTCTGCTCCAACCTCAAATCGGGGATATTGAACATGTTGGATTGTTTTACCCAAATATCCTAGCGTGTTTGGTGTCCTCCGCAGATAAACGAGCAGGTAGTCTGTTGAATGTGATGTTAGCCAATCAGTAAGCTAGGTGAGGGATATCCCGAGAGAAAAAAATTTTAAAAATATGCCTCCATTTCACAGTGCGGCAAGTGTAGATCCGAAAACCTGCTTTATCTAGGATCTTTTATTGTTAGGTGTGGTGTCTCTCAGGCTTTGAAAAATTGGTAGACTATTTCAAAATCCTGCCATGTGAACCAGCCTTTAAGGTATAAAACTTAGGCTACAACATACTTCTTGCAGTTCAAAATTGAAATCATGACAGTATTTGTAACTTTCTGTGTAATTAGCTGTACACCAAAAGCTGTATCCTAAGATTTCTCAATACCGATTTCTAGTACAACCACTAGAAAATGATACAATAAACTCTAGATATGAAAAAACACACAGGAAGGTCAAATGCTTTAACACACAGGACCTGATTTCAAATGTAAAATAAGTGAAACTTAACCTTACCTGCATCCCCAAGTCCTTGATCTTAGTTCCCTGCTGGAGGAGCTGGTTGCTCTCCTCTTTTAGGAGTTTCTGTGCAAACTCTGCTGCAGCCTTATTCTTCTGGGTGAGGAGCGAGGCCCAGACAGCTCTGTACAGCACAGTGTTATCTTCGCTGAGCTTTCCACTGGGGTTATCTATCACCCCTACACGCAAGCCTGGACTGGACTTCTGCACGCACACATAAACAGCGAAATAATTCACAGTAATTTCATAGATTCTCATCTATCCAGTGACAAGAAATGTTGTTGACAAAGAATCCGCAAGAGAGGCAGTCTTTTTTTAAATTTTGTGTGGATTATCTACTATAAATACGCCATTTAATATACATTTTTGTAGGAACACAAAGCAGTTTTCCCTCAATGTATTTATTTTAATCAGTATCCAAACTGACATAATTTCTTTGATTTGTATGCAAGGCTTTGGTTTTAAATGTACACCATTTATGGCTGTAGTCACAAGTACTATACATTTATTAGAAAGGCTAGTTAATATAAAATAAACACATAAATAAGGTGTGAACTGTACTTACCAGATGTTTCAAAGCATTAAGCAGCAGCTTTCGTCCTGAAACCTTCTCAAAATCTGCAACTACCCACATGGTCACAGCAGTCAGCCCATCCTCATCTGAATTAAAGAAACAAATAAACAAAGTGATGCTAAGAACATTTAACTTTAATTTAAGCTTATGCATCATGTTGTAAGAACCTTTTAACAAATCAGAAGATGATCTAGTGGATTTTGCTGTTTCATGTAAATGATCTGTTAATATTTTATGATACACTCATTATGATTTTAATTTCCACTTTAAGCAGCCTTGCTTTTTATTTATTTCCATATTTGCATGAATTATCAGTACCCAATGCTAAAAATGCCCTTTAAAGATTCAAGTCCAGGCTAAAATAATGACATTGCAACAAACATGTATTCATCAGAGTCCAGATTATCATGATGTTGGTAATTTTGGTAGGAGCAATTTGTGATGACCATAAATTATGCCCAGTTTTGAGATTTTACTGACAGTCAATTTAGTTTAAGCTCATACATTTTTATAGGTCCTTGCACTTTCCTTAGGTCTTATTAACTAATTTACTGTAGTTCCCCTGATATCTGTAAACTGTTAACTTCTGATTGACAGGACATTTTGCTTGTGTGTCAGATAATGACTTAAATATTGCTGTTTATATACAAACATACATTTCTTTTGTCAACTGCAGTTTCTGTAAACTTAAACTCTTTTAGTTCTGTTAGCCAACTTTAATGCAAATTTATGTTTTATAAAGATTCATATTCCCCTTATATGCAGATTGGCACAAATGTTAGAACAACGTTAAAATCACAGACACATAGCATAAATCATCTTTTTTTGAACAATACCAATGTTCAGCTGGCATAATTGCAATTTGCTATGACCAACAGAACAACGGCATATCCTACAAAAACTGCTCAAAGCACAAATCAAGGCATGCCATTGTTTCGCCACATGGCATCTAATCCAGTAACAAACTCAATGGGATTATATTGAATTCTTTTAAATTCAAATTCACACACAGGCCACATCCCATAACCTATGCAGCTCAAAGTATGCTGTCATGCCAACACGCATTTGATGTTGATACAAACCTAATGTCTCCACACCTTGATATCGTCCTTTGGTTGGTGTTTTATCAACATGGGGAAGGCCAGGTTATTGTGTTAGGGTTAATTAGAAGTCTTATATCAAAACTCTGAAACTATCTTGTGTATTAATAACCTATAAATAAGTTTTGACACTAGCTAAAATGTTAGTGCTTTGATAAAACTAAAATAGATGAAACGCAGACAAATACACCAGGGGGGACAACACAGAGGGAGGGAGCAGTAGAAATGGAAATAATAATGACTTTCTGTTAAAAATTTGCAATTAGGACAACAACAATCAGAATAGTGCAGGGACTTTTTTACCAGATAGGGCATATCGTGCAAAATTCAACTTTCTTAACACTTAAATAAAAATTTTTCTGAACTTGGAGTCTGTCAGAGTGCAAGATATATTCTATCTGGGTCATATTTTTCAAGCCGCACAGTTTTCTCTGTTTTCTATTACAACTTTTAAACAACTATGTCACAGTATTTGCTCCGGAGCTCGTAAACAAGGTTGTGGACATCTAGCTTACAAATTTTGCAAATCCATAATTTTCATTTCTCTGAGCAATTTTGTAGTCCAAGCTGAAAGGATGCAGAAGCTACAAGAGGAAAAGTTAAAATATTCGGTTGTTCCTTATACCGTCCCCCCAGCACACTACAACAATTGCCAAACAGGGTGGAGTGGAACGCTTTGTGATCTGGAGGGGGGCCTCCTTTAGAGAGAGATTTAAAGAGACAGCACCAAAACGAGTTGCTCACAGACGCACCTCAGAAAAGGGGTAAAAAGGGGGAATGTGGGGGTAAATTAATGAGGAATAGAGACAAAAGCAATGCAGTTCTGCTTTATATAGACCTAAACTGAATGATTTCAACGTGAAAAAGAAGAACTGAAAAGCATGATATGTCCCCTTTAAGATGATGTCAATGCTTCTGTATGCACACACGATGGATAGGAACCAGGAAGATTGCGCTGACTCAGCAGTTGAGTGAGCAGCCAACTCCTGGTGAACCAGATTGACATTTTGTTCTTTCTAATAATCTTTACTGTCTTGCAGTGAAATACATTTCCAATGCTGTCTTTATATTTATGAGCATTATTATTATTTTAATAGCTGAATGTAGATGAATGAAAAACCATAAAATGTCCAAATACAAGACTTTAGTGATATGTAGGCCGTTCTCTCTGATTTGATTTGGTGACTCTTTTAAACTTGTGCAGCGGGACGTAGATAGAAAATTAAACCCTCACATAAACATCTTGCATGTCTAATGTTTCAAATATCCTTGAATTTTTAGTGTGTACCAAAGCAAAAGTGCTATTTCAAGAATTTTCAGTATGAATAAATGTACCATTACACCACTAATTATTTGATAATAAGTTATCAAATGTAATCGTTGTGAAAGAATAATCCATTGCAGATTTTGGTTTAGATTAACTTTTTATTTTGGTGATAGAAACTAAAACAACTGTCCTGAAGCAGTAGGCGTCACCATCTCAGCATCATAAACAGTACGGTTTAGAGTTTAAGTTCCAGTGTTGAGCTGGATAGTCAAAACATTCACATTAATTTACATGGAAGTGAGTTAAAGTCATGTTGAGTGTGAATTATACTCTAAATATGAACCATACAGGTAATTTTAATTTTCAGTAGCGCCAATACTCAAAGTCTGGGCTGAGTTGAGCAAATTATACAACTACCGAACCACCTGTCAGCGTTATATTGACCCCAGCCACATGCTCAGGAAGTAGGTTTTCGGCCTGTCAGCCGGTCCACCGAAGGAGAAAGGCAATCAGCTTCTACACCTTCACTGAAGCGACACTCTGAGCCGGAGCAACAAAACCAGCTCTGAGGACCATTTAGACAGCTGACTGAATGCTGATTAAAAGAGCCAGGAGTTCCTCTGCAGCAGGATCAGCATGCCTGTTTCAGCAGATGTTACAGTTTTTCATACACCTTTAAAGCAGAGTGCACTCATTTTCAAAAGATGTTAATTTTCTTTGGTTTCACAGATTTTCAACTCACCTAGAGTGACCTACTCCAGCTTTACCTTATGTACCGTAACCTAAGGAGAAACATAATCCCTCAAACGTGTCCCTGCCTTACATAAGGATGTTTTTCTACTCACAGTAGCAACAAACCAGGAAGCACCCTGAAAAGCAACCTGGACACTCTGCTTTCATACCAAACATAATCACTGCTGCATCAGAATGCCTGGCTAGCATAATCCAACCTTTGTGTTCAGTTCGCAATTAATTACAAATGGTGTTTGTCTAAAAAAAAAAAAAAAAAAAAATGGTGTGAATTGATCAAACAGAGTTTTAAAAGTGATAGTAAAGAAAAACAATCCCACTACTTACCGCTATTTGTGAAATACTTAATCCTTTTAGCAATCACAGCTGTTTTGTCCTTAGATTCCAAGTATGAAAACATAGTTGTGTCCTCCCACTCATTCACAACTGCAAGCCATAGCAACAAATTATGACAGGAATCTAGAGAGTGAGTCAACACTAGACCGTGTAAGCTGAGCAGCACCATTCACCTGGTGTCCCGGTCAAGTCCAGGTATTTTCGGTCAGTGCTTAAAATGAGTGGATTCATCCTGGGAACCACATTAGCCTGCTCCATTATATAGTCCACCACATTGGAGCCTTCTGTTAACTGACCCTGTGAAGATTAAGGAAAAACAAAGATGGATAAAGCAAATGCGTAATTTATTACAATATTGTCACATGCTTCATATCTGAAATACAAACATAAAAACGTTACATTTTTGAAACACTATGGGAAGCTCTAGAAGTTGTCTACAAATTTCCTGGATTTGTAATGTAATGATCTTTTTTTTTTTTTTTTTTAAAGTCTAAATTAGGTAAACAAATGTATATTGACAAAAAAAAGTTTATCTCTTATTTGGAAAATCCCAAATTCAAGTTTAGCACAACAATGTAAAGGTAGTTTTCTTGACAACAATGAGATATGAATCTTTTATAACCAATTTGGAAAGAGTCTTGCAGTTTACGAGCTGTACTTAAATGCACCGCTCTCTTTTGTCTGCCTGTGTCCGCTCATTACCCTAAAAGTTCCGACTTCATAATCTGAAAAGATTGTGTATATACTGAATATCCAGAGTGAGTCAAACCATAAAGACGGCTCTCTGAAAGCCAGCAGTGGTGTCCATTATGCGCTGCAGGATTATGGTCTCCAGCTCTTCTGGGTCCATCTCGTCTGGGTTTAGTGGAACTCCATTAAATAGCGCAACAGGCAGAGCACCCAGCCCACTCTTCCTGTAGAAGAGAGCACCATCCTGGGAGCAAAGAAAATATTGACTGAATGCCTGACAGTTGCTCTACATTAATTATTGATTGAACTTAGTAACTGTTTGTTTCACCAATTAAAGGGTATATCCTACCTTTCGTTTATAATCATATTCAGAATCTGCTCCCAGAATCCTTTCTTGGTCAGCTTTTGGGTATTGCCTCTTCAGGTAAGCAGATATCGTATCAGCAGATAATCCTTCCCACACATCTACTTTATTGTACAGCTGCAAAAGGCGGGCACAAGCAGTTCAGACCTCACTGCCAGTGTCCTTGGACGTCTGCCACTTTGAATTTCTAACGTTTTCTACAAAGGCTAATAGCTAAGGTAAAATCCTGTTTACTGATGTATTCAAAGATCCTTCAAAACTGTAGGATAAGACAAAGCACAATGAAGCGCTGAACCACAGAGCTGGCAGGGAACACTTGCTAAAACAAGAGATTTATACGTTGATATACTTACTGAGACTATAGACATCACAGACTGGGATAAATCATACTCGTCTGCGATGTAATTCAGCAGCCGGTAAAAACCAACACCTGCATCTGAGAAGCCATCAATCTCATCTTTGGTGTTCACAACAAACACAAATCCAATTCTATAGGAGGGGGTGACAAAACAAGTATTCAATTTGCAGGTGAGATGAGAATCACTTCCTGGTAAAAGATTATAAAATGCTGAGAGCCGACCACATAAACACGTGGAGAAGTGTGAAAAATGACAGGACTAACCTCAGAGGGATTTTATGCTTGTAGAAAAGCTCCGCTAGTTTCACCAGCTCAACAGTTTCTTCCTGCAATGGATCTAAAAACAGAACCTAACAACAGAAGCATCAATTTTAACAAAGAGAAGCAATAACGTGAAATCGGATCACTTTGGGGTAATTTAATATCAACAATGAGTTTTGTTTTATTTCCTTGCATCGCGTCAAACGGTGGCAACTGAAGTGCAGTACAAAGAAACATCCTAAAAACCTAATTCAGTCGGTTCTCAGCCGTATTAATTCTCCATACCAGGTTAAAGAAATTACGTCTGATCTGTCGGATGACGCCAGGAAAGGTGGCTCTGAGAAGCTCCTGCACACTTGCCGGCCAGCTGCGGTACATCTGGTCATTTTCAATGTCGTTCATCCACTGGAAGATACACAACAAATATAAAGCTGGTTCAAAATTGTCCACTGTCTAAGTGCACTTCAGGTAAGTTTGACTTTTAGCCAAATAATACCCCATTTTATACCGAGGTGGTGCCATTTCGTCCAACCTATTTCCATTTTGTACCCACAAACAAACCATTTCACACCCATGTACTAAATTATTGCGCTGATTTTTGGTAATTAGGAAAATATAATATATTGAAACTGTATATTATTTTCTGAAAAGTTTAAGCTCGCCTTTAATTTAATTCATGGTGGTACTGATCTGATTTTGGGCCAGCCAAGTTGTAATAAATATGACTAATTATGCCTTTATCAAACCAAAATATCTCAGAGGTAGCTCCTATGGGACTACATTATTAATTGTGGTCCCAAAATCCCTTTTCCCTAAATTAGGCCATAAATAGATTGCAAGAATTTCAGTCAAATCATGATAAACATTGATAAAGCGTTTGAAAAGATTCCCTGGTACATATGAAGTCATGAACGCTTAGTTCAAGTGTCCTGTGGCAGGCAGCTCTTCTTTGTACCTGAAAATATTGGGTATGGCGAGACCAAAATGGTGAAAAAGCAAAATGACAAGTACCTGTATGCCACCACAGACCAGTAACTCATTCATTTTCCCATCCTTCCTAGGACTTCATGTAGATTTAAAATTGAGCCACATCAAAAAACAATAATGTTTTTGCCTTATATATTTACTATTAATGTTTGTTTATACTTAACTGAAGTATTGTGTATATTGTGAAAACATATTTGTCCCCTAAAAGGTTTCTTTCGTTTCTATTTTTTGTCAATAATGGTGAACCACTCAAGGAGTGGCCAGCCAACCAAAATTTCCAGGAGAACCCATTGATAACCCATTGATCCAGGAAAGGCGCTGCAGGTCTCACTTGCCCCCCAATTCAAGCCAGTTCATGGGTTAACAATTAGAAAAAGAATGGTTAAAAAACGCCTTCCGAGGGAAAAGAACCAGGATGAAAACTCGGCTTGTCTCGCATTTATCAAAGAACATCTTGATGATCCCCAAGACTTTTGGGGGAAATATTTCTTTAAATGGCAAACTGTAAGAATTGCCTAAAAATAACACAGCATTTCAAAGAAGGGCATTGATATGGGCAGTCCAACATGCGGGTGGCATGCTGATGGTCTTGGAGTGCTTTGCTGCTTCAGGACCAGGACTACTTGTAAAAAATGGAACCATGAATTCTTCTCTCGAGGACAAAGTCCTGGAGGAAAATGTCAGGTCAGTTTATGACCTTAAGCTCAAGCGCAGTTGGGTTTGAATGGTTAAAAATAGAAAGGTTTTAGAGCAGATACATCAAAATCCAAACTTAAATCCAGTTGAGATGCTGTGGCTTAATCTTAAACAGGATCTTCATGTTCAGAGAAATCTTCTAGTTCGGCTCAATTAAAACAAATTTGCAAAGAACAACGAACAACAATTAATCTGCGGTGACATAAGTGGCTAATTGTCAATCAATGCAAACAAACAATGGCATAATTGTTGCTGCCAAGAGTAGAACAACTAGCTATTAACCCTAGTGAGCACCTGCTGTTTCAATGAAGGCCTAAAATAAGTCTTTTGAATTCCTGCAAATGTGGACAGAGATATAATGATTGACTAGTTTTGCAAAACATTTAACATTAGAAAATAAGCCATTCATGTACTTTTCCCTATAGAAATAAGATTAATTATTTAAAACCTTTTCAACAGCGAAGGTAAGCAATGATGCAATCCTTACCTATGAAACGCAAGACTTTTCAAAGTGTTTTTTTCCGCTGAAATACCATCACTACAACTCGTAACACCGTCCAGGTTTTCAGCGACAGAACACCACGAGCTCAAGTACCAACAAAACAATTGATTAAATGGAGACTAGATTCACTTTGCTTTCAGGCAACATAATAGCTGCCATGGTGATAATGCAAATTATAAATACAATTTACTTTTGAGACGCTTTTCTTGGTTTCCATTCCAGTTAAAAAAGAAAGTTTCAGGCAGCTTTTTGAGCTGAAGTATTTTCATGACAAATCTAATTCACACCCTGGTCTAAGTCCACGAAAAAAAAAAAAGAGCACCCTTAGAGTTGATCTGACAAGACAACTGATGGACTGGTGGTTATTATAGTGGGCAGGACTCACCATTATAGCTGGATGTCGGATATCTAAGGCATAGCTGTCATCCACGGTGTTCACGGGTAACCTGAGCAGCTTGGCCTTTTGTTCTCCCTTAATACCCAAGTTATGAAGCCCCTCCAAGACTTTGGCCTCTCCTCTGAGGATGTCTAAAATGCTGCAAGTGTGGAAAAAGGCTGGTTAGTGGGTTTTCTTTTTTTTTAAAATACACTTTTATGCAGTTTTGAAGCTTGCTGTAGACTTAAGACCGTGTCAAACAGGTTTCTACCTAAAAGGGTTGTGAACGTCTAGATCAATATGTAGTCCGTTTATAAAGAGCTCCCCGTCTCCCGGCTGAATGCCCATTGTCTCACCGAGATGCTGTAAAACAAAGATAATGCATCGGTCAAATGCCAAAACCCCTTTAATAAGTCTGCCTTCACAGTGGAGTAAAAAATGCTTCAGTCTCCAGGACCTCTAAGACCACTTGAACGAAGCTGCATTAATGCAAATCTGGAAAAAACTAATTCTAGTGTGAAGGAAAACAAGGAATTCTGGGAATTCAAGGACTAATACTGAGTTCCTCTAAAAAACAGGGGAGGTTTGTTTACCTCCACCCGCAGTTTCAGCCTCGATACGGAGAAGGAAACACCATCAGGACGAGAAAACGGGATGGTACACCAAAGTTTCCAAACTACTAAAAGTTTTCGTCATGTCATCCATACGGTTAGAAATTTGTTTCATCAGCTTGGGTCCTTTTGGTTGCAGACAGAGCAGTGCAGGGTCGCAGTACGCTGCCAAGAGCATTACATTAAATTTGTTGGAGCGCTGCCAGGCCAATGTAGGCGTGATGAGAATGCTGCCTCGGTCTGATGGCAGTGGGGCCACTCCTCCTTCACATTTGCAGATGCCTGATCAATGAAGGTGCATGCAGGCCACCTGTTATTCTACGAGGCTTTATGCAGATTTGTAACAAAGATCGCACCAAGGAAACTTTATTGCATCCGGAAGCTCTCTACAAGACTCTGCAAAGACCCTCCGCTTACTGGCGGATTCTTACTGGGCAGTCTTATTCCAGGGTGAAGGGGACTTAAGTGATTCCAACACAACTGACTGATCTTTTAAAAAGAAAATATGTGGAAAGATCTGAATGCATAAAGTAGAGAGACAATTTTGTGAGGAAGGATTTTAAAGACAATAACAGCGAGAAGTTACATTACAGATTAGAAGCGTGTTGACTAAAATAAAACCCCGTGCACGATGGAGGAATGTTATCAAAGATACCACCTGCACGCTCATGCAGAAACACTGCTTATGATTTCACACCTTTTGGTTCTTCTCAATTTCTTTTCTCATTTCCTGTTTTACGGCCACTCTTGTCAGTGATCTGTGGGAACAGTAAAACATGTACAGTCACCATCGGCTTTTAACACATCCCCAGCCAGCTGTAAAATGCCAGTTTTAATCTCCAAAAACCTGTGGGCCCTCTTGTTGGTGCCTTTGCAGCCCACTGCCTGTAAACAGCCAAGTCTTACTCAGCACTTTCTGCTGTTTTTACAAGCTGCCCGGGCCAAAACACGCACACATCAAGAAAAGCTGATTAGATCTCTGTATAAGAGAACAATGTATATTTATACGTCCCAAGAAGGAGACAGAAAGTAATGATGACCAAATAAAAAGGGTTTATATCTGAAATATTTCATGTGCACTTTAACAAGCATTGATAGTGCTTGGATTTGCAATCTGCAAAAAGCGAGCGGGGATGTGATATGGATTTTGGAACAGCACCAATGCCCCGGCCGGTCAACCGGACCAAGAAGGAAACAAAACAAATCTTCTTACCGTGCTCTGCTTGGAAAGTTTTGGCTGAGGTCTCGCATGACCTTTAAAGCATCGAACTTTGGCACCGACATGATTCTCGCAGCAGCCTGGAAACTTAAATCTGGAGGAGACGGCAAAACAAAACAATATATAGAACTCACAAATGCACTTTAAATTCCTTGTTAAAAATAATCAGTATTATAAACTATTAATTCAGCAAATCACAGGCATGATGATTGTTTTTCTGCTTTTAAACAAAAGTGATCTATATTTTTGTGCAAAACCAAAGTTTTTACTTTCATTCCTGTTTTTCATCTGTGAACAAATTTGGATCAAACATGAAGCCACTTGAAATGATCTTTACCAGTACGCTGAATTTTAATTATTTTGGCAAGATGCACTTAATTGTCTCAACACATTTACTAACCCATGCAACGTGTGAGAGAGGGTTTGTTATCTTTGTTGCTTGGAAGTTTTTTGAATGTTAATCAGACAGAAACCTAGCAATTTGTCAGATTTAAACATGTACTAAAAAAAAAAAAAAACACTTTAATTATCCCTGCTGTCACCAAGAATAGACTCATTATGTGGACGTCAACAATCCATCAAAAAAAAATGGCAAATGTGTGGCCATCTTTGTATAATAACTCCTGAAAATATAGAGTTTTTTCTATTTCACCTGATGTCTTAGTTCTTCAATTACCCACTAAACAGACTGATTTACAGGGTAGGTTAAAGAGCCCCAGACACACAGAGGGTCAAAGGCAGGTTCACAAATTAAATTTCATACGTTTGGCAGATAAAACGAGAAAAAAAACTAATGTTTAAGTGGTTTGCAAAATATATTATTTAGACGGCATTTAAATTTACCCGTTTAGTTTTCCTAAGTATGACCAATGTGTGATCACAAAGATCAATTTATCATACTTGCCACACTATGCTCCAGCCTGAGGAAAGAATATGTGAATTAAACACTAAACGTATTTTCTTAGTTTTTAGCAGAGATAAAACCATCTTGTATAGTAAAAAAATAAATAAAACAGGAATCACTCCAACCCAATCTATCATCACTATTTCTTTCTGCATTAACAACACACACATATATATATATATATATATATATATATATATATATAAATAATACAAATCTTACTTTGGGTACCCCTGTCAGGGAAATGCTAAGAAACGTAACATTAAGTGTTCCTGCTGTACGACAGTAACTGTACCCAACAGTAGGTCCATAATGAAACACCTGAGTCTATCACCTTGCATTTCCCACACTTTGAGAGGAGCCATGTCATTGGTACTTTCCAGGAGATGTTTCCGAAGTTCACCAAGTTGCTCCTCGAGCTCTGGGTGGGATTTCCTAAAGGCCGGCAGAGGAACATTAGGCTAAGCTTATTTTTTTCTCAGTTAAATTACAGCATCTATGGTAGATATTCACCCGTCATATGAAATGACATTGTAGCTATGCTGATGATAGATAAGGACAATGACAAAATAAAAAAAAACATTAAACGTGTAATATTTTGACTTTAGCAGTTAAAGTAAACTGGACTCTGCATCACACATGCACAGAACTGAACTTTATGGCCGTTCCATATCATTATGTTGCACTGCCACGTTGCTGAACTTTTATAATGAATTTAAATTTAAAAGTACACAACTGAACGTTTACTGCATTGTTGCACCATCATTACTTTGAACTTTTCAAATTAATGCTTTTCTTGCACCATTATCTTTGCACTATAAACATGGTTGAATAATCTGCTGCACACTTTAAAAAAACAAAACTGCTTTTCTCCTTCACTGTAGATTCTTATCACTGCTGCACTCTATACTGTAATGCTATTTTATTTCAATTGCAATCTCATTACATTTTCGTAAGCTGTATGCAATGAAATTTAGTTGCACAGAGTGCATACAAAATGACAATAAAGTTTGTCTAAGTCTCTAACTCTAAGTCTAAGTAACTTAATATATAAAAAAATAACTTCACATGAGCAGAACTGTTCAAGTAGTAGTTTCAATGCTGTGTGGAGCATCTTTATAACTTCTAACAAAAGTGCTGACTTTTAAAGATGTTTCTCACTTCTTGATCTGAGTCTTTACCTTATTCTCTTTCAATAGTCTCTAGGTCAGAGATGTTTATAGTTTATATGCTGCAACAGTTTTCTTTTAATCCCAGCTAAGATTTTCAATTGATTTTAGGCTTGGTAACAAAGAACACTACTCTAAGACATTTCAGGATGTTCTCAGCCCTACTTTGGCTTAATTGGACGTGGACTTGGGATCACTGCCTTGCTGCAAAGTCATATATGAAGCAATAAAGGGTCATTATGGAGTTCCCAAGGGTTAAATATGTTTTTACTCCACTTTAGGCCATAAAGACTGCCAGGTAGACTCAACAACAACTCACAACTACATAAATATAACTGATATAACTCCATATCAGAGTCTTGCTCATTGAACAAAAAATAATAATTATTAGAGGGTTTAATATTTCTACAATTCCAATTATAAAAAAAACAAAACAATATCCAGCACAAATAACACAAAATTAAGCAGATTAAACTAAATTCAGCACCATTATTTATTATCATACAGTTTTGCGACTTACTTTAATGTTCCAAAAAAAAATCCTTGCACTTCTTCATTCCTGTCGTCCTCAGTGTTTATAACCGCCTTTGAATCTACAAAATGACAGGCGAGTCCTAAATTAGCAGAGACACAGCAGGAATCAGCACACACTGTGTTTGATAAGCAACCAACCCACCTTTAACTTTGGTGTCATCCACAGCTTTGTATTCTGTGCTTTTGATGGCCAACTCCACACCATACCCTGATAAAAGCACCTTCTGAGGCTTTGGTTTCTGCAGCGATTTAAAAAAAAAAAGGAAGCATTTTGGTTTGTAAGTACATTATTTTTCAAATTATTGTGACAATAGTCATAAAGAATATTTTACTCAACCATGTATTGATCACAAATCGCAATGGATTGTATAGTACAGAAGAGTAAATTCAGCGTTCGGATGTTCAGCATTTCAGTCAAGCGAATTTTTCAATAAAAGGTAAGAAATCATAACGCCCATAGTAAATGTAAGTATTTTAAATGTTGTGTAAAATAAAGCTTTCCATATTTATGTGTGCACATTGATCATAGTTTGTTCCTTTCGAATGTGAAACGAAGGCTGTTTTGAAGCCTAATCTGATCTGTGAGTATGTTAGGGAGAAGATGTGTCATGTTGTACTAGGGTTGGACGATCATTCAATAACAATATATATCGATCGATAGACGTATATCGATGATTGAAAAAAGGGTCAATAAAAAGTTCAATAGATAAAAGTTTTGCTTCCTTATGCATTTTAGCCATGTGGGTTAATATTACAGTCATTACATCCTCCCAACCAATCAGAAACGCAGACCCAGGAAACGCTCCGTCACCAAGCTCCGCCCCCTTCAAAGAGTTCAGAGAGCATGCGTTCTTTTTTTCTTTTTTAAAAACTTGCAGTTTTGGTAAAAAGTTGCTTGCATAAAGGGTTGAGGTTGAATTCAGTGTTTGTGAGTACTGTATCTAAAAATAGGCCGCTAAGCAATGGCATAAAAAGGCCAGGGCTGCATTTAAAATATATATTTTGAATTTGTTGATAATTATCGATATTGATCAATTGATTTGTATTTTATCAATATGCTTTTTTATATATATATATATATATATATATATATATATATATATATATATATATATATATATATATATATATATATATATATATATATATATATATATATATATATATAGTCCAGACCCATGTTACACTCTCACTGGATTTGATGTCACTGTGCTATGTTGTGTGGTCTTTAGGAAAAGAACTCTGGGCTGGTTTTGGTGAATTCGAAAACACATATTATTGATGTGCATTTATGGCCACCCTTACGGTAAATATAACATTATTTGGTTGAGCGGGTTTTTGTGTGTTGTGGCGGTTTTTTTAACAGATTTTTGGCCTGGAAAACCTTGATTCTATCTGGCAACACTGTCCAAGGCAGCTGGGACTTGTGAGCGTCAACCTCTCTGCACCTCGGACTGACAGGTGTGCGGTGGGTGCCTGCTGTGGGAAATATAGGAATTTGTCACAAGAAATGTAGCCAATAAGTGCGCTCAACTATGAAGTTTAAAATGTCGGCCGAGAGTCCGCACGGTGCCCGGTACAACCAGCTGTGCAGCCGCCTTTAATGTTTCTCCTATGCTAAGTCGTCGCTCCTTTACTTTCAGTTCAGCGTAAACTCACATTCCCACCAGGAGAGAGGGCGACATAATTTTACCTGCCTTGGAAAATATTTCTGCGTTTTGTAAACGGACCCAGTTGCCGAGGATGGCTGCACTAAAACCTCCCATGGAGTCAGGAGCACTGAGCGTCTCCTTGCTGTGAGGACGTTGGCAGAGTCTTTTCTGATTGGAGAACATGCTGTTCATTAAAGAGAAATGCTTAAATGACCAGCTAGCTATCCCCGACAGAATTTGTAACGCTTGCGCCGGGAGTGCAGGATCCAACTGGATAAATGCGTCTTTTGTCAGTTTTTTTTATGTTGTGTTACAATAAAAAGAAGGATGCATTTGTTTATTTCACGAGGTGCCCCGATTACTTCAACATACCAAGAATGTTTGCCTCATAAAAATATGAGGATCATCAAGTGTTTAAACTCGATTATTATAAGCATTAACGCTCAATGCAGCACCTTCTCAACAAGTAAACGGCTCTACGGTCATTTTCAGATGTCCTACAAAAACACCATTTGCTTTGATTGCCGCAAATCACCAAAAGTCTGTATGTTGGAAACAAAAATCCACCTTCCTGAGTCCATCCCTAAAAAGACGGCTGCTTTATTCTTGGAAAACGGATTTTTGTTGCTAGATGGACCCCATGAATGAATCCCAAAAAGATCCCAAATGTAATAAAATTTAAATTGGAATTAAGTTATGCTTAAAAATATGATAAACTCAGACAGATATGGATTTTAAATATATTTTAATTAAGTTAAGAAGTAGAAAGTAAGAACCTGCAGAATATAACCATGTATAAATTTACACGATAGAGACAGAACCGTAAAGAGAGAAAGATGGATAAATAAGAGAAAGGTTAAGAGAGACAGAAGAGGGCTGCTCGTATAAAGCTGTATTCTGTGATATTAATGGAAAGCAAAGTGGAAGAAAGTCACCCCCCAAGAAAAACTTTCTAGGGCAAACACTGATTATTATTAAATTTATAAAAACTAAACAACTTACAGTGTTTTTACTGTATTGTTTTTTTACATCTAAAATAGATATTTCTTATATAAGGTCTATTGTTACAACTAATCGTGGATCCCTTAAAAGTAGCGTGGGGAAAAACAAACATCTTTACTTAATTATGAGCTGATGTGTGATTCTTTTTCAGGTTTTTTAAGGCCTATGGGTACCATCTTTTTCGTTTGTGAAAGTTAAATTGTTTCCAATCCAGGATTTCCCCCAAAATATTGAAGTTCCTGCCTGGAAGAAAACCTGTCGGTGTAAATAAGCTAAATGGCTAGCTGTTATTTGCTCGACGCACACAACGTTTATAACTCATTAGCGATGTTTACATGCGCTAAATTTCTTGATCAGATTGAAATGTATTTGGATTGAAAAAAATATATGTATACGTTATTTATATAGGTATAAAACTCAGTTAATCTAATTCATGACGTACATTTACATGCACATAACTTAAGATAAATATCTTTAAGGTTTCCTTTGATGTGGGAATAAAATACTGTGGTACAATATTTTGAAACTATTTAGGTATTTCAATATTAACGTGTGCCATAGTAATACTGCAAATTTCTATTTGAAATAAAAGATTTGTTGCATTTCATATCCAAAGGGTCAGCAATATTGCATCAACAATATTGCAATCCCATTATATTTTGTGTAGAAAAACAAAAAGGAGAATAAATAAAAATAAAACTTTACTTACAGTATCCATATTGAATTCATGTATTCAATTAACAAGACCTGAATACATAAGGCAAAAATCTTGGGAAAAACATGTAACATGTAATGTAGCCTTTCAGATTTAAATTAGCGTTAATAAAGAATTCAAATCAGCTAAAAATCAACGCTAATGTTAAGTTTATTATTTCACAGTTCAAGCAGTAAATGAAGCAAAAAAACAACTTTAACCTTCTAAATACCTCAGTGAGGAAAATAATCTTTGTGAACTTGGTTGTTGGACCAAGGATGGTGGGAAATGTATTCTATTTATTAAAGGAATCCTTTAATTGATGGTTAAACCCAACCTTTAGTCTAGAAAAGTAGGGGAAACAACTACTCACCGCTACAAAATGCCGCAGGACATACACAAGCGTGCCCTCCTCTGCCTTCTCTGACAGCACCTTATGAAACGAGTTGAACTTCTTGGTTCCGATTTCCGCGTAGAGGATCACAACAGGCACGTCCGTTTTATTGAGTCCTGGATATGTGTGATCATTCTTGTACAAGTATGGGGTTAGCCTGCAAACATTTTTAGAAAGTTGTTAAAAAGATTTTTGGGTCAGTGAACCCCTCGGGAAACTTAAAACGTAACTTTTCTGTTCTCTCCTTGGTTCATTTGACCACCAGAAACGGCTACATTCCACATTACCTGCCCGCTGCGGCCTTCATGAGCTTCTTGATGTCCTTGGTGCTGCAGCTGCGTTGACCATGGACCGAGACAAAGGCAGGACAGCCCTCAGGCGGAGGCTCATCACTGGCTATCTGTTCAAAGCGACTGCAAATATTAGCCTTCGTAGACTCACTAAATTAGACAAGCCACGCTAATTAAAACATTATCCGAACGATCGGCAAAAGAAAAGTACAAGAATTTGCTAATTAAGAGCTTCTCTTTCCATAGTCCCCCAACAAATATCTTGACATGTATGAAGTATGCTTTCATTGTGTTTCCAATGGAACAGTCTTCAAGAAGCTCTCTCTCTAATCTTTCACATAGGTTTCCACAGTTTGCCCTCTGGAAGAAGCAGGATGCCAACTTTCTTCTAAGCTACATAAACTCTGAAAACCAAAATCCCCATTATATTGAATTTCTCCAATTTATGTGAAATTCAAAGCTGCCATTTTTAATACTTTGTGCAGCCAAGAACAAGCATCTCATTCTACATAAGAGGGATAATAAAAAATACTGATAAAATGAACTGAAACGTAACTCTACTCTGCTCTTTTCTTTCTGCCACAAACACTGAAAAATCCATCTGGCATTTGCTACATGGAGCATCATTTGAAGGACTGGATTGCACGTTGCCTTTCCTTTCTCAGAGTCCATCTACCCATTACAATCCATTAGGATTTTTTAAACGACAAGGTGCTGTGGTTCTCTTCTTAGCAATAAAGTTCACTTTTTAACAAGTTCTTTTAATGTGGACGACACATGTGGTTTTACCTCTGATATTCACAAATTCATAAAGGCCTTTCTGGGACATTTTTTCATTGTTTCTTTGCTCTTTTTTCTGTGGTTGCCATTGTTAACAGTCCAATAACAATAATCAGCTGGCTCATTTAAATGCACACTAACAATCATGAGGTGCTTTGCATCGACCATTTATGGTTGATGGGCGTGTAGTCAACAGAAGATGAGGTGGAAGTTTGTCTGCAAGTGTTCAGAACCAGCTGTGATTTATAAAGGGAAATTGCACGCTGATGTGCATGATTTTATAAATCTGGATTTTTTTTTTTGGCATAAGATTTTTTCTTCTTTTGGACATACGCAAACCTTGGGTATAGATCCTACACACTGTTTTAAAATGAGACCCCTGGGCATTTTGGCATTTTGGTTTCTGCAAAGTGAAATAGCTGATTTCAAATTCCTTTGAGACCACCTAAAATACCTCACCAGACTCATGAGCTGCTACCGTCTTTCTTCTAAAGGCCTCAGACAGCTCTTTTAGATCTCAGCATAGTAATCACTCTCACTTATTCTCGAGGAGCACAGCAGACCAAAGGTCTGGGACTAACACAAGTTGAACCTCCTTAGAAATGCAGAGTAACCATTTTCCCACCTAAAGTGTTATGCCTGTGTTTCATTTTAGCCACTTAAAGTAAAAGCAAATGTGTGAGTGCTCTAAATCCTTCCCTACCAGAAACTGCATTTTTGTAATCTGATCTTCCAGAAACTTATAAAACGTCTTTTCCTTCATCTTTTATTTTATTTTTTTATATTGCACCTTGTAGGGTTGTCCTCATTTTCCCAGAACTAAATATGATATTTCTTTGGAAATAATTATCAATTTAAGGCTGAGCACAAATCAAATATGCAATGTCTACAGGGCTTCCCCTATTGGAATAAGAGCTAAAAGACTTTGTTACCATCCTTAACCAGAATGAGATGTTTCTGGTTAAGGAAAGCCGATCTTAGATTTTTTTTTCAATATAACTTAAAGGAGAAAAAATTGAATTATCATTGGATCTGCAGTTAAACAACAATAAATGGGGAGTGCTTAAAATTAAAAACACATCACATCATAAAAAGACACAATCTAAAATAGACAGCAATAACATGTTCAAAACAAACAAAAAAACAAGAAAATGAATCACTATAAACAGCCTTCCAAAAGCAACCCCTACCTGCTGAGACGCATGGACAGCTGGGGAGTAGGACCGCATGGCCAGAGCAAATTTGAGGAGATTCACTTGAAGATGTGTGAGGAACTGGGCGGCCTTTTTGATGATCAAGTTGTAATAGGAGCGCACAGTTTCTAAGAGATCAACATTGGTAATAATGAAGCTTTTCTCAAGTCAAGATAACTGACTGAATCCTAGATTCGTTGAAGTGAAGTAGAGTCTTTAGGACAAACTTCGAAAACACAAACCTCCTTGCTTGTAAACAGTGAGTTCCTTTACGGTGTCAACAAAGTGCCAGAACTTTTCGTTCCCATCTTCTCCAATAAACTCGCTGCAATAAAAAGAAACACAATAAATTATTTAAATATAACTTAGTCATTGATTGCAACATTTTCAGATTGTATAAAACCATACAGTTCAGGAATGACAGTCGTCAACTTTTGTTTTGACAGCGTTTCATTTCATACCAGTTCTTTGTTAAAATCTATGAATTTGACTGGTGAAAGTTAATATAGGAGAATAAACACCAGAAGCCCATATAGGACAATTGTTTTGTAATCGCTGCTAAAAAGACGACTGAACATTAGAAACTTGGAAGGCACCACATCTGGTTGAAAACAATATGTTTACGTTTCTGCTTTTTGTATTTTACCTACAGCAAAGTTCCCTTTATTTGCTAAGCTGCTATCTGTTTTGGCATGTGTGACTCACATTCAACTAATCAAACATAAAAAGAAAACCTTTTTTAAAAATGAAATGTTTTTCTCGACCCTGTGACGGCGCAGCAACCTATTCCAGGTTAAGCATGACCCAGCGTGAGATTCTCTCTGTAGGTTAACTTAAGAGTAACAGCACTGCAGTTTCACAGCATTATGGTATTTACCAAAAATTTAGAACGGAAATAATAGCAGCCCCACTTGAGCCAGCTGGCCAGCAGTGTGCAACAATAGATGAAGGAGGGGCAGTCCTGTGTGACACTGTGCTCCATACAGCTGGGGAAAACTCTAGAAATACGTCACTTCCTCTGCCACGCTGAATCAACATGATGGAAAGTATAAGCAATTTTGAAACGGTCACTTTTTAAAATCCCGGTAAACCCTGACCTGTACTTGTTTGTAAGGTGCCTTGTGGCAACGTCTATTGTGATTTGCCATTAAATAAGTAAGCTGAGCTGAATTGAGACAAGCCACCATTCACACACAGAGCCATACCTGACAGCAATTTAGAATCTCCAGTTATAAAAACACACATGTTTTTGGACTGTGGTGGGAAACAGGTAACTTCCCAGTGAAAGCAACGATCGTTCAGCAGTTATTGACTTGAGAGAACAGCAAGTTCTGCTGTGAGCCCCTTCCCACTTCTCCAAACTCTGTCTCACAGCTGCAGCCTCGTCCAGGAACCCGCTGGCAGTCAGAGCAAATAGGAGAGTCTCTCCGTTTCCACATTGCAAATGTATCCCACCCTGGATTACAAATCGGGATAAGATTTAAAGTTTTTAATCTAGTTGGGGGGGGGGTCTGAAACTGTTGCACTAAAATAATTCCCTGAATTTTATTCACAAACAGCTTCAGTCACTTATTTACCTTGTTCGCTGTCTGTGCCTGTGATAACTCTCCTTTTGGCAAAAATTAGTTTCATGTGGTTTTGGATTCAAGCAATGTGTTTAGCAATGTATTTTAAATTCATAAATTATTTCATAAAGTTCATTTGTAGATCCAAACAAGTTTATATGTTGAGCAATAAATGTTAAACTGAAATATTTTGAGATTTTATTATTAACTAATTATTATAAAATGACATACATTAACATTTATCACCACTTAAACACCCAAAAAAGTACAGAAAATAGGTACCATTGAGTACTGGTACCAGGCATCGGTACTGTAGCAGTTTAAATGTGAAAGGTACCCATCCCTATACACACCAGGAAGCACTCAGATTTGAACCCAGGAACGTCTAGATGTAAATGCAATGAACATTTTTTTTACAATTATTTTTAAGATGTTTCCCATGATCATCAATATTTTTTGAAAGTAAACAGATGTGTGTTTAGTAGGAAGTTAGTAGCCAAAACAACTGTAGAAATGCCTCATTCCCAGACATTGGATGAATTATTAAATGAATTCATCAAACAACATTAACGCTTTGAGAGTTCTTTGAAACTATCTTCTTTATTATCTGATTTTATTGCTAGACCAAGAATTATTAGAAACAAGATAATAGATAGATAGATAGATAGATAGATAGATAGATAGATAGATAGATAGATAGATAGATAGATAGCTTTATTTGTCATTTTGTATGCACAAAGTGCGTACAGCACGAAATTTGGTTTGCATACAGCTTGAAAAATCACAGCAGATTGCACTATTTTTCAGGATAAAGATGCAGCAGCGATTTATGTAAACAATTGAAATGTAAACGATGCAAAACAATGTAACAATGTAGACAATGCAGGGGAAATAGACAGTGTGCTATTCACGTATCCAAGAGAGTATTATTAATACTCTCCTGGATACGAAATAATACATTATGATCCAAAAAAAATAGTATAAGGCTTACATTTAAGATTTCACAGTGAGTTTGGCTTTGTCAACAACAACTTTATCGAGCTTTCATGAAGTATTCCCAGTGAAAACAGTGAGTGAATACCTCGTCTCCAGGAGGTAGGGGGTCATGCTCCACTTGGCTTTCAGGCTGGCAGTGACGCCTTTGGGAGCTGCTGTAACCCGGTGTAACATCAGCAGCAGCAGTGACAGCAGTAAAACCTTCTCCATTGTCATGAACCTAACGGGAACAAACACACCGCCGTGAGCTCAGCTCGTCCGTCTATGAAGTGCCTGTCAGTGCCACGTAGTTACTGTAAACTACTACCCGACAAAGAAAACACAACACAACAACAAAAAACATAAAAAGGTGTCCACACTGATTTATTTGGACTGTGGTGGGTGTTAGCAGCACTAGAGCAGTTTTGTTACATGTGTCGAGTTTTACGTGTAATAACAAAATAACGGCTATAAGGGGGGGCAGACTGAAGTTAACTCCGCCGCAGACTGGAAACGAGCAACGTAACTCTGAAATAAGTAACTTAAGTAACAAAGACGCCAATTCCCGTTTACTGCCGTGCACACCAACGCTGTTATGGCTGTTATCGATCGTAAACATAACGAGTCTCACCTCGCTGGTGATGCTGACCGCTTCCATCCAAAGCAAGGGGGCTTCAACGTTGGGATTTCAAGAGAAGCTAGCCGCAGATAGCTAGCCAGTGCCTGGGAATGTGTTACGCTACTCCCACAAACCGTTATTCGTGTTTGGAGAAAAGTGAAAAAAAAAACCAAAAACGAATAGTTATTTTAAAGCACTTCTAACAAACTAGTTTAAATTATTGCAAGAAGTTATAGTAAATGTACGATTAAATAAAAGCCGGCGAAAATGTGAGTTTTTTTTTTCTGGCACAGCGTTAGACAGCTAAATAGACTGAAGATGATTCCCATACATTTTTTTCCCCCAAAACACCGGGGGATGTTGTGGCAGATCTCACGTGAAGTGAACCATTATGTGTAATTACAACCATGTAATATAAATTGATCAAATAAAATAAAATAAATCAAAAGTAAAATTAGATTAATTTCACAGATCAATCCATGTTAAATAGCAGATTATATTTTGCTGTCCCACTGTTTTTCTTTTCTTTTTTTTTTTGTGGTTAGTTAGTGTTGGCAAAACACCAATTTCTTTTGGAATGTTGTCATAAAACAGAATGCGTTTGAAAATAATAAACATATTGTCTATTTGTCAAAAAACAATATGTGTATTTCCATCTCGAAAGCTCAACTTTTTTTTCAAATGTATTGAACTGAGTAACTACATTTAGAAATAAAACAGCCTGTTTACAAAAAAATACAACTTCTGAAACCAATAATATAACAGTTGTAAAGAGAAGTATTTTGAATTTATTTTTAAATGTTTATTTTAGTTTTTATATACAGTATTTAGTTTTTATATACAGTATGTGGCTATAATGAGAAGAACAAAAAGAAGAAAAAAAATTATTTTAAAAACAACATATTTTTTTCTTTTTTAAGTATCTTAATATAGTGAGGAGGAGCTACAAAAATACATTTATTTACTTACAAATACACCTAAGGAAGGCTCTATTCATGCACTGTAAATACCGGTCTAGACCTAATGGTCTAAGAAGACCAGTTAACTAAGAAGATGTGTAGATGTGATGTGTAGAGAGATGGCATGTCTGAGATTTCGTACTGTTTAGTGAGATTTAGATGATATCATGGTCAAAACAATTGCAGTGAAAATTATTTGGAAGTTTGAAATGCTTTAATCTAGTAAAATAAAAACTGCTTGTTAAGTTCAAAATGCCGTCTGTATCTTTAAAAATGCATCTGAAACTTTCATTTTGGAAAAAAAAATTTTTGTTGAGGGCTAGAACCTTGAGGCACCCCTTCACTTTAGGACAGTTTAGGACAACTATAGGACCTGGCTGATTGTGTGACGTTGCTCTGAGCCTTGTGTTTTTGGTTTGGTAAGTATGTATCCCATTTCAGGATGCCACCCTCCAAGCTGCTAAGCCATCAGCACCCTAGCTGAACAACGCATGCTCAAAAAGGGCATTGAATTCAAATGAAGAATAGATAGTTGGTTTGAAATGGGTCATTTCCAAAGTGGATGAAACAAATTTGAACTATTTAACAAAATGTTCCCTGCAGGAGGCAACTTTAAAGGTGAATTAAAAGTGAATTTAATGGAATTACTGTAACTAAATATAATGGGATCTAATTGAATTGGACTAAAAGTAAATTGAAAAGAAGAGAAGTCAAGTAATGTGGACTGTGTAGCCTCGATACCTTGAAGCCTCGAACGGTTGAACTGAATTGAACTGCCACTCAGCCCTCACCCCCCATGCATGTTAGATTTCTTGGAGATTAGTTGTTTGAAAAACATGATTGTCTCATTTGTCATATATCTTGGACTGGCAACGTGTCCAGGATGGTCCCAATCTCCTTCATATTGACAAAAGGGATGGACACCCACTGACACTGACCCTGAGTCAAAACAAGCAGGTAGAAAAGATGGATGGATGATTTAGTTTTGTCTGCACTCCCAGGGCCAGAAACAGACAGAACTGAATATCTAACAGACATTCCTTTTTTAAAAATACTTTGCATGTTATTCATTCATCTACAGACAGAAAAAAAATGAGGGACATGATCATGATCCATGATGATTCAGGAAGTTATTTCAGAAGTTGAGTGGAAGCACATAATCTCAGTCCTTGGGCATCCTTTTTTGTAAATAAGTACAGCAGACCAACAACAACAAAAAGGCCTTGCGCATAGTTGTATTCTTTAAAAAGCAGAATACCTCAGAGTCCAAACCAGACAACCTCTTAACGGTTTCAGCTGTAGAACTTTTGTTCTAAACAATCACATCCTTTTCATGCTTAACCCATGCTTTCTGTTTGATAATTTATAAATTATGTATAAGTATAAAAGATGACCTTAATAGTGTGTTTTCCCAGGAGAATTGATGAGATTTTTTATTTATTTTTTACTGATTAGTGGTCTCTTTGGTGCTCTTTGGGTTTTATTCCAACTAATTGTGGAATAAACATACCTAGTTTTTAAAATCTGGATTGGAACTTTCTGGATGGATGGATGGATGGATGGATGGATGGATGGATGGATGGATGGATGGATGGATGGATGGATGCATGGATGGATGGACGCATGGATGGATGGACGCATGGATGGATGCATGGATGGATGGACGCATGGATGGATGGATGGATGGATGGATGGATGGATGGATGGATGGATGAATGGATGGATGGATGCATGGATGGATGGATGGATGGATGGATGCATGGATGGATGGACGCATGGATGGATGGACGCATGGATGGATGCATGGATGGATGGAAAGTTGGTGAGTTACAATCAGAAGATTGAAAGTCGTGCACAACTCAGATTTTTTTTATGAATTTTTATGCCATATATATATGTATATATATATATATATATATATATATATATATATATATATATATATATATATACTCACACATATATTGGAGGAAGAATCTGCCATAGTGCTCCTTTGTGCATTTACATCGCAGCAGTCTTTCACTGAAGGAGCTCTCCAGCTCTGCAACGGCTTCATGCAGGTAGTGGGAGACACTGTCCAAGTATGACGTTATTTTTGGAGTCTTTCTGTCCTAGAACTTGAAGTGGCCATCCAAGTACACTGTTGACCTTCTTGATGAGCTTATCTAACCCCTGCTTCAGCTGTAGATAGGCTGCTGCTCTAACAAACAAGCAGATTGCTCGAAGGAATAGCTACTCTGACCCTTCCCTTAAAGAGCAACACTGTTGTGACTCCCGTCCAGTTCATTGTTCAGGTGAACACCAAGGTACTTAGAGTCTAATATATCTCAATGTCAGTTCCCCGGATGTTCACCAGTGACAGTGTGGTGGGTGTGTGCTTGTAGAAATCCACCACCAGCTCACCTAATCCTTGCAGCATTAGCTGATTCCACAGGAAAGTCCTGTGTCCAGGGTCTTTACTCTGAGTCGTCCTCGCCTGAGGCCGACTGTGGCAGAGTCATCTGAGAGCGTACGTATCATAGAAAAACAGCATTAAAGTGTTTTGAACATGTGAACATTTTTCTTTGTTTAAATATTTCTGAAATTAGATGTCTGAATTTCTGAAATATAATTGACACCAGATGTTGGCAACAAGGAAATGCCACATATAGAAAAATCAAAGCAAAGCTGAATTTATGGTTAAAAACAACTATAACACAGGGATTAAGTAATGAAAATGCTTAGAGAAATGTGTGAAATACTGAGTAGAACAGCCCTTGTTGGAAATTGTACATTGGTTTGAAATCTTAAAGGTTCCAGCGTTCTTTCTATGCCCTCAGATCTTTAGTATGGACATCCAATTTCAATAAATCAACCACTATGTAGTTACTTTGGATGCCGGCTATGTTTTTGGACTATTATCTCGCCTTGAAATCCACCCTCATTTCATCTTCAGATTCTTATCAGTATTTCCCTGTTTACTTTGTTTCTATCCATCCATCCTTTAATTTCTGCCTGTAAGATGTGCTGTACGACCAGCCAACCATGATATTCCTACCTGCAAGCTTCACATTTGACATGGTTATTTTCAGGGTGATGCAGAATCGTAATTACTCCAAACATGGTGTGTGCAATCACATCCAAAGAATTCAGCTATGGGCTTATCTGGCCAGACTATTTTCTCCCATTGTGTGACTGGTTTCTCGCTGCTGCAGCCAACGTTAAACAAGCTTCAACATGCTTTTTTTTCCTTTAACAGTGGAGTCTTGCGCAGTGAGAGGGTGTGTAGTAAGTTTTGTGCATTTCTTAATGTTTTGTTGGGAAAGACTGTTTCAGTCATTTCCAAATCTGTCTGAAACTGTGAGTGCTCCTAGGTTTGGACAACTCTTTTGGTTATTCCTCTGACTATTCTGCCAAAATACACAAGGGACACCTGGCTGTGGCTGTTTTATAGTGAAATTAAATGTTGTTTTTCGCTTGTGGATTATGACTCCAGTGCTTGAACTGAAACCTTTTCAGTTTCCAGATGCGAAAAGCTGCTGAAGACTTCTCAGAAAGGCTTGTGGCTGTGATGGCTGCAAAAGGTGGTTTTTCAAAGTGACTTGAGGGGCTGAACACAGCCGCCCACCGGCAACAGATTAGGGTAATTATAGATTACCTGATAGATCTCTTCCTATTTGATTCAACGGGATAAATGTGCTGCAGAAAGTATTGAAATGTGGGTTTAAATCTTCATTTCGTCTGCCTCTATCATGTTTCTGGCCCTGCACTCTGTAAAACAAGATTATGTGGTGAATGGGATAAGGGAAACAGGATGTGGGGCTCTCTCCCAGTCATCCATGATGGGGGCATAACGCATCGGCTGGAATGCAGCAGCAGGCAGCAGCAGCAGCAGCAGCAGCAGCATCCTCCTCTCAAAAAAGCGGTGCGTTCAGCTCAGCCAGTTAGTGAGTCTCAGCCCGTCGGCGCAGCCAGGATGCTGCCGTCCGAGCACAACTGAGCAAGAGAGTAAAACTAAAAGAACTCTCTCTGATCGCTTCATTTCTGCGTCTTATTTTTTTTTTTTCTTTCTTCCCCATTTCACCGGAGAGATCGGAGCGGATGCAGCTTGGCAAGCGGCTTCAGAAGTTGGACAGCCAGAGATTTGCGTGCCATGACTCTTGGATGTGGACAATCCCAAAGGCAGCGCAGCAGAGCAGACGGCGTGGATCGTTTCGGAAACCCATCTCGTCTGTCCACATCACGCGTGTCCGGAGGGTGATCAACATGTGGCGCTTGAAATAGTAATAATAATAAAAAAAGGGGGGGTGATGAAGGAATCCTACTGATCTACGCGTGCGAGCAGCCTCCGGGTGATACCTGTTATTTACAGTAATGGAATGAAGACACTATCCCGAGATATAATGGATGAGAGATCCAGCAAGCTCGTCTTGGTTCCCATCTTGGCAGTCCTTTTTGTCATGATCGGCTACCAGTACATCTGTCCCGCGGGCAGTAATTCGTGCCACTTTAAGTCCGGGGAGAGATTCAGAGGGGTAAGCCTGCTCTCCTCGCCGTACCAGGACGCCGACGACTTCTACAGGGACCCCGACCTGGACGACGACGGTCCGCCGCGGCTGCCGTTCCAGTTCAACTTCACCGAGCGAGACCTGGACAGGCACGTGGAGTTCAACATCAAAGGGGACGACGTGATCGTGTTCCTGCACATCCAGAAGACCGGCGGCACCACGTTCGGCCGGCACCTGGTGAGGAATATCCGCCTGGAGCAGCCGTGCGACTGCAAGCCCGGCCAGAAGAAGTGCACCTGTCACCGGCCGGGCAAGGAGGAGTCCTGGCTCTTCTCCCGGTTCTCCACCGGCTGGAGCTGCGGGCTGCACGCCGACTGGACCGAGCTGACGAACTGCGTCCCGGTCGTGATGGATAAGAAGGAGGCCCAGAGGAATAAAAGGTATGTGGAATTGACGCCGTGAAGAGTGCGGTTTGCGGGAAACGTCTAAATGAACGCAAGTTTCTAAAAAGTCTTATGCACGGCGCAGTCATATGCAGGCTTACCTTTCATGACATTGTTGTGCCATTTGCCTCTGAACGCATGTTCCCCCCTTATTTCTCAGTAGATTTGCCTCTATACGCACCAGAAAACTTTTCAACACAGCCGATTTTCTATGCTGTTGCATCATAAACTCTGTGCAACCACCCTTTAAAGGCAGTTTCAAGTTGAACAATTCAAGTTTTCTTTTTTAGTTCAGAAAAACAAACGGAAAGTGTGACTCTTTTAGACAAGGATGCTGAAGGTCAGATGTTCCCCCCCCCCCTCCGTTTTTTTTAGCCCATTTGATTTCCCCCGGACCACCTTTCAGCCTCGTTTTCTTTTCAACCACATCTTCATGTTAAGAAAACACTGTCTTCTCTACCTGTTCAATGAAATCGTGCTCGGTGGGAATTATCCAGATTGCAGGGCCACCTTCCAAATAATAATGAAAAATGCCCTTTGATAATCATCAGAAAAACCTTCAGTATAAATAAAACTGCTCCGTACGGTACCTGCATAAAAATAACCATTGAGCCTTTTTTTTTTCTCCAAAGTTTTTCATGTTATAACTACAAGCCATGATGTATTTTATTATTTAGTAAGGTATGCCATATGAAAATGCAAAAACTATGAAGCCTACCAAGACACAAACACATTCCTAAACTGGCAGCCAGGCAGAGAGACCATTGATCAGAGATCAGGTCCACAGAGGCCCTTGGCAATTCTGGCGGAGTTGAAGGAAGCCACAGGCCATAATCTGTTGACAGAGTAGCTGGAGGAAAGCCATTATTAAAATAAAGCCCCTTTTTTCTACAAGCCATGAAACTGAAGGAGCACAGCAAACATTTACAAAAGGTTGCTCCTGTCAGGCGGGATAGAAAATGAAACTTTCTGAACTGCATGCAAAATGCTATGTTGGGTAGGAAACCAACACTGCATATCACTGCATATCACTCTAAACACACTATTCCCAGGACGGAACATGGCGGTGGCAGCATTATGCTGTGGAGATGAGTTTTGTCTCCACAGAGGAAACTGGTCAGAATTAATAGAAAGATAGAGGAAACTAAAGAAGACACATTAGAGACTGCAGAAAATCTTGAAAACATTGCTCACAGATGCTCTTTATGCAATCTGACTGAGTTTGAGGTATTTATCAAAGAAACACAGAAGTAAAAAAAGTAAAAGTAGCAAAACTAAAAGGTAGTTATAGAAATAATTGCTTTTGGGGACTGACTAGACACTTTTGTTGATTGTAAAAGAAACTGAAAATCTTCTATCTTTTTTATTTATTCCACTTCAACACTAAGAATTACTTTCTGCTGACCTATACATTTCTAATAAGACAGATTAAAGCATTTGATAGATTGAAGTATGTGGTAAGTAAATGTCAAAAAGTTAAAAGGGGATGACTGCTGTTGCACGGCATTGTAAGTTCCTATCCACATCTTTCTTGGGTAACCTGACCTGTGGCGAGACAGCTGGTGGTTTTTGCATGCACGAAGCCTTGAGTGAGTCCCGCCTTCTTCTGCCCCTCAACCAATCAAAACGGAGATAAGGAATTCTGGGGTGGGATAAAAAGCCCTGCAGTCCCAAACAAAGAATATAAAAGTATTTCTCAGCAACAAGCTATGGACACCAATTTAAATACTGACTGTTTTCTTTTTTATTTTGTTGATTATTGTGCCCACCCCCACCGTTGTGCTGTCATGGAAACTACTCATATCACCCATAGGTGTCTTTATGGTATATAAAATGAATTCATTTGACTTGAATGTAACCAAGACTTCTTTTTTCTGTTTTGCCATTTTAGCAAATGACTTGCTTCAAATTACAATTAAGCTCGATGATATTGCAGAGGAAAAGCAATGAAGATTAATTCACTTTGAAATTCACAGACTCTATTTTGGTCTGGTATAACCGCGACAGAAAGACAACGTGCAATTACTGGTGTAAAAGAGATGCGAGGAGCCAGAAAGCAAATGAGTGGACAAGCGACAAACTATATAACTATATATATTCTATATGTCCATGTGTCTATATTTCAGCGCAGTAAGCGTATGTGGGCTCGTTGGGTTTCGAAGCAGCATCAGGTTTCACACTTTTCATTAAACAAGGACATTAAAAAGTCAATGTGCCAGAAATGCACGCATCAGACGGAAAGAGCGCTGACCAAAACGTCTCGTCACGTAAGCTGGATTTCTGAACTGCGGAGAACGTCCTTCCCTCTTTCAGAAAAACACAATCATCCAGCAAAGCACGCAAGCACATGATTTATTTCTGCTGTGCCAAGTGTTTTCTGTACTCAGGGAAGTGCTCGCTGGATGCGACAGCTCTTCATTTCACAGCTGCAGCATCTGTTCTGCACTTACAATCCTCCCGCCGCTTGTTCTTCGGTGGCCTCCCGCAGCATCTATTCTGAGGCTTCTCCTTCTCAAACGAGACGCATTACTATTGAATCCCCTGTCTAGCCAGCCGTTGTTCGAAGTGGATTGGCTTAATGAAATGAGTATCAGCATTATGCATGATCATTTTGTGTTCCAGTAATACCTTTGATTAAATTAAAGAAGAGGTCAAAGTAAAAAAAAAAAAAAAAGAAGTACCTTTGTACTTGTCCTTTGTAGTGGAAATGTAATAATCTCCAGTCTAAAATCTTCGGTGTTGCACTGAGAAAATACAAAGAGAATGTCAATGTCAAATTCAGCTCCCCTGCCCTTGTTTTTTTTTTTTTTTTTTTGGGGGGGGGGGGGGGGGGGGGGAATAACAATTCTCAGATTGACTTTTGGTCACACCTTGAAGTTGGCGGCTCCTGAGGTGGCGGTAGGAGGAGGTGAGGGAAGGCTGCGATGGCATCCCCTGCGTGGCCCTGCGTGGCCCTGCGTGGCCTTTTCAGCCGAGCAGGGCGCGCCGCACGGTGAGTCAGCTGTGCGGCCCAGGAAAGGTCAGGCATGTCAGGCCGGATCAGTGCGCGTGTCCCGCGGCGTGGCGTCTCTGGAGTGCGCTGTCAGTCAGGGGAGAAGTGGAGCAGGCAGGTCGGCCCTCTTCGGGGGCATTGTGGAGAAACAAACCCTTAAGTGCTGTCCTCTCGAGTTGCTTTGCCGAGAGTTTCTCGGTATTACTTATCTGTTTTTGCGCTGGGGTTGGGCTCACCGAGCAGGTAGTTACCCCTCTCAGGAAAATTTAAAGGCCTGCAGATTCTGATGGGTGCTGGAAGAATTATTTCTGATTGCTACATGTTCATTATCCAACTTTCCAGTCTGGAATTACTCATGTAGATATATTCAGTGTGACACTGGGACACAGAGCAAGGAGCAGTTTTGCAAAATTTATTTCATACAAATGCAAAGAATGATCTGAGTAAATCATGTCTTCGGGAGTCTACATAGTAAAAAAGGGTGCACTTAAAAATCACAGAAATATTTTATATGGCTTCCCACGGAAATTAAAAAAGCTGCTTTTTTGTTTCTCCCCGTTGCGTTCACAATGCATTTCCATCCCTGCGCAGTCAAGCATCTGTCAATGACACACGTGAAACAGCAATAACACAGTCAGAGAGGTGAACCTATGACTATAAATCATGCAGCCTGAAATCTTTGCATTTATTAAAACAGAACACACCTCAAATAAATCAGTGTCACTTACTGTTGCACTCTGGGTCTCCAAGCACTTTAAAAAAACGGATGGTGTAGTTTTCAATTTTTATGCTCACAGAGCTTCCATAACATCTGATCAGGTGAGTGTATAATTCAAAATGGTGATATATCAAGAATGATGAGGATTCCTGTTGTGTCTTTCCTAAATCAACAAACTGGGTCACAATTCTTGACTTAATGTTTGATCAAAGCCTCTATCCCAACAACATACACAGAATTTGTATTAAAAATAAACCAGATCTTTTTTTTTTTTTTTTTTGTAGGAATGGGGCATATTTCTTTTGTCGGGTGTCTGATGCTGCTGAAGTGCTTGACCCTTACAGTCGGCAAACTACCAGGAGCCTAAAACTTGCAACTTCTAACTTTAAAACTGACACACAATTTCTGGCAGCACTCATATTGTAAAGTTTTCTCTAGCTCTAACCAGCATTATTACTCTCATGGGCACAAACATGCACAAGAACGCTCCTTCCTACAACTGTGTTGCCGGAGTAGCTTAATTTACATCAGCAAGCTTTGGGGTAGTTTTGCAAGTTATCACACTTCTCCACATATTCAGTATTTTACTCGTAAAGGTTAAATTATTCTGTGTAGCTGTCAAAATGTCATTTTGAGAACAGTCTGTCATACTTCTCAAACTCTATAAGTCCCAATAGCTTCCTAACTTCTTGTAAAAAGACACCACAAAATAATGCCACACATGTGATGGATGGAAGAGAAATTAAAGGATTGAAATACAATCAGACTGCGGCTGCAAAGACTCTCCTTCATTTTGCTCAGACACAGGGGAAAAAAAGTCAAAGCTGAAGCTAAGCACTAGTGGGTATTGATTTATGCTGCGTTCAATTTACCTCGGATGTTGGAACTAGGATCTGGGAATGGTGCAGCACCCGCGTGAACAGCGTTCCATTTAACACAGCCGGAGAAGTCGGGAAACTAAAAATTATTTTACAAGACACTCTTAAAATTGTGTCTTGTAAAATAAACATATTTTCATAGCTTACTGTTGTTGATGCGGGGAGCTGCCATACTGGATCCAACAACCGGCCTTAAAAAATTCTCTGACATTCCAAGGGGGAAGTCTGACTTTTGCAGCTGTTCCAGTTGATTCTTCCGATTGGAAGTCAATATTTCAAAGATTTGAGAAAGCATTTTTTTTTATCTGACAAAAGTTTGTACTTGTGAAGAACAAAGGCAAGGAACCAGATATGCAAGCCGGACACAGTGTTGCATTAAAAAGGTTTATTAGTAATGAAACCTGGTGATGCAGGATGGCTGAGGCTTAGTAAAAGCCCGGGAGACAGGCCTGGGTCATGCACAGGTGGTCAGAAATAAGGCAGACAAATCCAGGAGCTTAGCAAAGATCATAGGTATTGCTACAATTCCAGGTCACTGGCCAAAAATCAGCAGCATAGATGTCCCTGACAAGGGCTTGGCAAGGCATGAAAAACCAAAGAACATGGTCATAGTCAGAAATGTGGCAAACAGTCATGAAGAAACACCAGACATCTACTTGCTAGAAGCTTTCAATAATCTGGCACTGATCTGCTGTCTGCAGTGAGCTTGAAAAACGCATGACACTGATGCTTAGAATGGGGCTCTTTGCAGAGCTGCCTTAGAGGCACGTTCACAGCTGCAGACCACGAGGCTATTTTCAGTGGTTTGGCTGTTAACTCCCTGTCTTAGATATCTTCCCTATCCTGTTTACTTTTAAGAGTTTGCTGCATAGAAGATGTTAGTAGAAAAATATCTCTCTCCATACTTTTTCCTGTTATCCCAACAAGTGGTCACACAACCTTTTGTCATATGCCCTCTAAAAACATAATTATTTTTTTTTTAAATTAAGAAAGCATATCATTGTGATTTCAAAGTAACACACACACACACACACACACACACACACACACATATATATATATAAATGTGTGTGTGTGTGTGTGTGTGTATATATATATATACATATATATATATATATAATATATATATATATATATATATATATATATATTATATTACTATAATATATATATATATATATATATATATATATATTTACCTTTATTTATATAATATGATATCTGCCCAAGAAAAATAATGTTGCAAGCATATATTTCTGTTAATGCCCTTGAATCAGTTCTCTTCATGCTAGCTAACAAAAGATAGTTCATTTATTTTTCTTTTAAGAAAGGCCATTAAAGCTTTTAATCCATTAATACGAAAAACAAAGAGCAATGGGATAAATAGATATTTTTAAAAGGGCCTATGCTATTCTGTCTTTTCCCTTTCTAACAGTCATTTTTCCATCCCTGTTTTACTGCAGGAATTAGATGCTTTCTCCGCTGCAATTTAAAAAAAGATGTACCCTCTTCATTAGCAGCTGTAATGCTGTTGTTGCACAACAACATTTATGCCCTTTTGTTGCTACACCACAAACTCCTTCCTTTGTTAATTTTTGATGTGGTTATATGTATACAGCTCTCATCCACTGAAAAAGTGAAACAGACTGGAAACTATATGACTTTAGCTTTGTTGACAAGTTGAGGATGTATTTGTGTTTTTGTGTAGCATGAATGCGTCCGCTCAGGGGAAGAAACTAGTCAGTTAAAAGGTAAAAAAAAAGTTATTGGCATTGGTGTTTATAATTGCTGTCTAAAACTTTGAATAGGAAGCTTTCATCATGGACTTTATACAAACTCCTAAGCAGAGCAAGTTGTTTTATGCCTTCCCCTATTTAACTTGTCTTTGAAGCGTTTTTCCTACTATATGTTTATAAAAAGGTTTTACTAACGTGACATCCCATATTACCAAAACTTCATATGTTTTATAAGTAATAGGCAAAGCTTAGAAGATTTATTGCAATTTAAGCTGAACAGCATTGATTAGTAAGTCTTGCAAATTTTAGTGTGCATCCCATTCCCATAATGCTTAGCATGTTCTTTAGCATAATTAGTAGTTTACCAGGCAGAGATGTGTAAAAAGCCTTTAGATTAATTCATCCTTCATTTCAGTAGCTTAGTCTCAGTACGAAAGTCTCATCTTTATTCTAAGAGCTTTTACTCTGATGAGAAAAACATTCCTATGTAAAAAAAAAGAAAAGAAAAAGAAAAGCAATAATAATTGTTTTAAACATACAACTATCAGCAACCTTGGCAAGGCATTGAAACTCAGTGTAACAGATATTTTTTTTTTAAAACAAATTTTGTCAGCTAATCAGTTTCTAGTTGCTTTTAATTAGTAATGACTAACTATCCCTAAGGTAATAACGTGACATAACACAGAAGACTGTTTCTATTAGCCGCTGGCGTCTGGGCAGAATGAAGACCTGAGTTTTGCTGCCAAGAACAGTGAGAAGGACGAGAAGGACGAGAAGGGTTCTCTGCAGCAAAAAGGGCCATCTTGGGCTCACCAAATCACCATACCAACCATTAGATGCTATCTACAAACCAACCAGTTGTTTGGGAAGCATGTCAAAAAAACAATTGCTAAGTTCTACCACGACTTTATCGGAAATCGTGTGCTTTGGTCAGTTGATCCAAACTGAGCTTTTCAGCAACAAACTCCCCTGGTTGGGTTGGGTATGAAAAGCTCCTATTCAAAAGGTGCTGGTACCTTTGATAGACTGCACAGCATCATTACCTCTTCAAAATACCAGATTTTAAATAAAAAGCCAATGGACTTCACCAGTAAAACTGAAAATGTATTATCAGTATCCTTTACTAGGGTAATGATCCATAACATATGGCTAAATTAACACAGAAATGGTTCATCTGACACAAAATCAACCGTCTCGCATGGTCATCTCAGTCCACAGATCTAAATCTGAAAGAATACTTTTGGGGTGAGCTGAAGAGAAAAGAGCATGATCTAGAGAGATTGTGTAAAGACGAATGGTTAAAGATCCCTCTATCTCTTTATAATTAAACCTTGTGAAATATTAATGTAGGCAAATCTGCTGTATTTCTGGTTAAAGGAGGATACCGTAGTTAAAAACAATATTTATAAACTTGGGATATTTTCCCAACAAATATCAGAATCAGAATCAGAAATACTTTAATAATCCCAGAGGGAAATTATTTTCGTTACACGCTCCAGATATACAAATAGATATATTAAATGTGCTCAGATTAATGGTAAGATGTTGTTGTAACAGTCACAGTGTGGGGAATTTAAGAGTTTTTACTCATCTTTAGAGATGCCAATTAAGGTGAATGGCCAAAGCACCAGTTTGCTGCAAAAGAACATTAATTTTATTGCCATAAGAGCAGGGAGAGATTTGCTTTGATGCCACACTTGAATCCTCTCTGAGCGCTGTTCTGTGAGCTACATGATAATAAAAGCAGCGCAGATATAAAACTTTAATTCTAACAGGGTCAGACGAGCGAATGGATGAATTCTGTTGTTGCACATCTCAGATTCACACGGCTCCAGCTGTTTCTGGCTGCGTTCGCCTGCTCGGGGAGGAGGTGAGAGTGCAGGACCTTAATGAGACACAGCGAAACGGCAGCGCATCTGACGCCTTCCGGTCACAGATCAGCTTGAATGAGGGAAGCTGGGTGGATTTACAGTTCTGGGCACATCGTTCTGATGTAGGACGCAAAGCGCTCATCAGTATGACGGGGTGTTTATAGTGTGTGAAGCTCAGAGTGCCCTTGTAGGTCTTCCAGGGCACGGAGATTGCTTTTCGTGTGTCATTAATTCAAGGCGTCATTGCTGGCAGGCCTGAGCAGTAATCCAGTTGGTCTGATAATTAAGTGTTACCTCCAAAGTGGGTGCAGCATCATATGGTGAAACACATGTTTAATGTCATGAAAAATATGTTCCATGTATGATTGAAGATTTGCGAGGATATATCTCTTTAAAAACCTTAGCTACAAAATAATGATCATTATTTAAAATTATTTATTGGTGTTTATTTGTTTTGGATCCCAAAACAGATTTATGTGATACTGGAAAAGCAAGTTGGGACTATTTCCCCCCTAATCTAATAATCATTGATCTGAATAAACAAAAGTTGCCCTCATATCCACAATTTTGAAATATGCTTCATTGTATTGTTGTCAGTATGCATATGGTTCAGGAACTTGTTCTGTGTCTTTTTCCTAAAAGCCACTCAAGATAATGAAAACTGTGACGCCTGGCAGAAAACGCTAGCAGAATTTTCTTTGCTGTTGTCAAATACATGCTGGTCAGGCAAATATGTTTTTCCAAGAATATGATTCAGCTCTTTTTCCAAATCTGATTCAGCTCTTTTGAGAAGAAAAAAAAGCTATCTAAAGCAATCAGGCCCTATTTGAAAAATGAAATGCCCCCCCTCCCCTCCCCCCTTTGTTAAATCATAAAAACACAATCAATCAAATTACTGGGTTCAGTTTCAGTCCTTACATCCAGGCCTGATTATTGCCTGACCTGAAAAATCACAAAATAATTTCAACATAACCTGACCGAGAAAATTAAGCAGGTTAAAGATCTCAAACCAACACATCATGAGCTAACGAAATTCAAGAATAGATCAGAAACAAAGTCATTGACATAATTCAGCTTGGGATGGGTTACAAAGCCATTTCTATATCTTTGGTACTCCAGTGAACCACGGAGAAAGCCATTATCCAAGAACTGACAAAACATGGGACCGTAGGGAACCATTCCACCTGTGGCTATCCACCTAAATTACTCAAGGATCACATGGACGACTCGCCCAGGAGCTCAATGTGAGCCAAGAACATCTAATACCTGGTCTGACCTGGTGTTCATGAATCTCTTGTTTTTGTTTATCAGTTCCAGATCTTGGCCACTCCCGAACCAAAATATTAAGATACACTAAAACCCAGAACATGACTGCTGAGATTCCCAACACAACCATTAAAGTAGAAACTACTCTGATGGCATTAGAAATATCTATCTATCTATCTATCTATCTATCTATCTATCTATCTATCTATCTATCTATCTATCTATCTATCTATCTATCTATCTATCTATCTATCTAGATAGATAGATAGATAGATAGATAGATAGATAGATAGATAGATAGATAGATAGATAGATAGATAGATAGATAGATAGATAGATAGATAGATAGCTAGATAGATGTGAAGTAAATTCATTTGTTACTCCAGAGTTAAATCTCACACTAGGTTTTTTAATTAACCTTTATTTTCATTACAAGTATTCAATCCACATTAAAGGTGCATAGTTCAAGTTTTGAAGTTAAATGTAATTTATTTTCTTTCTTATACATGTACTTACAGTTGCCCGACTCACAAAATGTGTTAATCTCTATTTACTGCAGTTGCCTCTAAAGGTATTTGTCATTTCATGAAAGAGTGATTCAAGGCTAATCATCTAGGCATGTGCGTGGTTTGACACGCTGCGTGCTGTCGTTTATCTGGCTACTTTGCTGAGTCTCTGCCATAATCAATGCATTAGCAAGGGAACACGGGCTAACTTCAATATTTAGTAACTTTCTTACCTCAGAAAACATTACACCTCAAAACAAAAGACGTGCAGTCGCAGCAGCAGATGCTTTTCCTCTTCTCCCACACGCACATGCACAACACTGGTGTCATTTCAACTTGTCGCCACAGGGGGCAGACATCCATAAAAATCCTGGAACTTACGCTATGCTCCTTTAAGAAATAATACAACATTTTACAAAATCACTGGTGCCATTGTAACAGTTCCTATAGAATGAATGTAAATTAAGGATTTTAAATGCATTCTTTACTTTTTTTAAGTTAATCAATTCCTTAATTCATAATGTAGATCTTCCTGTTTCCCTGGGACATAACTATGACGTTCCACAGGGTCATTTCTTATATGCACTCTTCAAAATAGGAAAGACTGGAGAACGCACCAGTTAAATCGACAAATACGTGTTGATCTTCAGGACTAAATGGCTACAAGAGAAATTGATTCACCCATCACTTTGCGACTGGACGGCAATACAGGTTTATCTTGCCAACACACAGTGGGGACGGTCGTAATGAAAATAAAAATATATCTCACAGTTTGAGAACTGGAGCCATCTTTTCTATGAGTGATATTATGCTCCTGTGATAAAACATGAATTTGTTTCAGGGCTTTCCACACATCTTTACCGACAACTCCAATAAACTTGGTGGACGCATTTGGTCAGACTTGGTGTGACTTGACAGACTGACATATCAAACAGGACTAATATGAAAGCATAGGTGCGTTGTTTCTGCACTGACTCCTACAAGGAGCAACGAAAGGGGCGCACCAAGAATAACCACCTCCGGAGCTGATTTACTGTAACAACCCTGAGAAAGGTCATCTGTCCTTATCTGGGGCGAGCCGGTGACAGGTAAGGTATATACTGTGGGGAGGCTAGTTTAAGCAGACTGCCTCACGCAGCTCCTGCATTTGGATTCAGAGGTTGAGTGAGCACCACGGCACACTTAAAGTGCAAGTGCAGGTAGAGTCACCTTCACAGGCTAATCCTCTGTTGCATTGAGCGTGCCACCCAGCAGGATTAAGTTCTCCGTGTTTCTGATGTTGTAACAGTTTGCGCTGGTCGGTGGTTTTGTGCAGCAACTAAAAACTTTTTAAGTGCTGTACCTCTGAATGGCCCCACAAGGAGAGCTGCAATGACATTTGCGTGTGAGAAATATTGCACCAAAATTGCCCACAGCGTGTGAGATCTGCTCAGCAAATCGAATATTTACTGCTGGGCTCCTCTCCATCTTTTTTTTGTCACGTGGCAGCAGTCAGACTTGGGAGAGGAATCTGAATAATCACACTTAACAGATTGAAGTCCAGATTGCCACTTAAAATCCTGCATTTATAAATAGGCTTGTTCCTCTTTAATTTGGGAAGTTGTTATAGATGTTTGAGCAGAACCGCACTGAAACTCGTTTTCATTCATTTTCGGTTTAGTGCGTACCGTGCCCTGGGAAAAAAAAAGGATTTGCTTTTTTCACATTTTGTTATGTTACAACCACAAATGCAAAATAAATAAAAAAACAAGGATTTCAAAATGTTTTACAAATAAAAATCTGAAAGATGTGACGGGTATTGGCACAAAACCAAAGTATTTTGTGGAAGTACATCTCGCTGTGATTGTAACTGCGAGTCTCCCGGGCTGATTTTAGTAGAGAAGTGCCCCATATTCACCTCCATCCATCTTAGCATCAACTCTGACCAGCTTCCCTGTCTCTATCTAAGAAAAGGTGCCCCACTTCAGCACATCCACCGCCGTCTCTAACAAACCTCAAAGGCCCTTACAGAATACCTGTGATAAATTACAGACAGATTCAATTAAACACAGGTGAATTCTAACTACCAATTAGGCGACTTTTAAAGACAGTTGGTTGCACTGCATTTTATTTAGGGGTAGGCGGTTGAATACAAATGCATTTTATATTATAGGAGAATCTAATGAAAGGCATCATATCCTTTGTTTTAGTCGATCACATTAGCTCTCTCTAAAATATATAGAATTTTGCGGCTGTAATTGGATAAAATGTGGGAATGTTCAAGGGGTATTTATCCTTTTGCAAGGAAGTTTAATATTTACAGTGACACATATTCATCACTGAATGTTAATTTTTTTCCTATTATGAAGCCACTTTTGAAACTTCAGTTTTGTGTTTCATATGCTTTTTTGTTTTGTTTTGTTTTTTGGCTCTAGTAATAGTTCATTTCTGAATGGAAAAGGATTTTCTCTCTGGAACCACTTTCTGTTCACGCCCACTTACAACATTGCAGAATAAATCAAGTCCCGAGCCACAATGTAATAAGTATGCATTAAAAAAACTACATTGCTTGAGACTGGGGTGACATCTTGTGACGTCACGGTGTGCCGGAGTGGAACAAATAGCATTATGTCTCAGCATGTTTCGCGATACAGCACATCAAGCTCATGGTAGGGATCTGATGTCCCTCGGCGTGAGTCATTCCCACTCGACATGCCAGACGAATGGGCGAAGGACAGAGCTTTTAAACCCCACCCACAAATCCCGGGATCACTTAACTTCCCATCGGTCCCCATCCAGCGACGGCGAGTGGACCGCGACGCTCTTCATTCATCATTCCGTGTGAGGCTCAGTCTCTCACGTTCGGAAACCGAGTCGTGCCTTTTGTTTGTTCTCAGGACGGCGGCGACGAGAGGAAAATGTCCCGACACCCGTGGCATTTCCTCCACTCGGTGGAAGCAGGCATGTCTGTGAATCGTAAGAAGTCACGGAGGGAGGAAGAGGCAGTTAAGTGTCTCTGACTGCCTCTTCTGAATGATCAAAAAGTGTCATCAGGAAGTAGATTATTCCATTATTGGGTACTTCAAGGTTGGCTCCATATTTGTGCACATCACATACTCTCCTGTGTGTGCGCGCGTAGCCAAGAAGCGGTTGAAAAAGCCACTTTGAAAGCTTTCAGTAGCAGTGTGCATTGCAGTTGCAAAGCAAAGTAGGGTTCTAACATGAATAATGGACCCAACCTGGATCTTATATCGACTTGCGCAAAAATACTCAGGGATTGATTTGACTGCTTATACCACCACCATAATCTGCCTTCCATTGATACGGTTTCACAGCTATTTGTAAAACTGCTGCAGCAGCCCTTTTTTAACATCAGGTGTCATGTTAAATTTAATCATATTCTGCTCAGTATGGAGCCCAGCGCTGTTCTTCTTTGAAGTTCAGCTCACCTTGTCAGGTCTACATAGCATGAATGAACAAATATGTGTGTGGGAGGAACATTTAGGTTTTAAAAGTTTGAGGTGAGAAATACATTCACAAGGCGCTGGATATTTTTTTTTTTTTTCCCTCCCTCAAGGCCGCTTTGCTCTCCCACACAAAAATAAGACTGCAATAAAAATCTGCTTTAAACCTGAGTGAAAGGAAGAAGGGGAAGCTGTCTGGTCAAACAGAATCTAAACCAACGACAGAAGGGAAGGCAGGAAAAAAAGAGAACGGCTGGCAGCATGTCACCTGGTTTTGGCAAACTAAACCTCATGCTGCAGAGGTTTTCCATAATATGCTGTTATAATTTTGGCTTTATTACATTATTTTTCCTTTGACACTGGCTTTCTTGCCATTATGCATCTCTCACAATATATAATGACCATGAGGATAAACACAAAACAAAAGCTTCACTGTATCATGCAAATCGGGGACATTTCCGCGGACAGGTCTTCCAGAACGGGATAACCTGTCCCCGGCAGGTCAAAGGTCAAAGATTTACACACATTCTGCTGTATTTAATCCCACTTGATAAAATTAAAGGTGCATAGCCACGTTAGTTGATTTTTTAAAATTGTATAAACAATGTTATAAATAGACCGATTGATTAATTGGTTCTTACCTTGATGCTCTGTCCCTGTTTCCGTTTATGAACGGGAATTTTCTTTCTCCTTGATGTTCTGAAATGAGGCTCTTGGAGTTGCCGTAGATCAGTTTATTTCATTATTAACGGTTGGTCTTTGATCACGCCAAGCTCAGGCTCGATCCGGCACGATTTAGTAGGGATTTATTAGTCGCCACCTGGCTTTTTGATAGTTCTGCGGTACTGCCAGTGGATGGCGCCACGTCTGTTTATGTCAGCTCATTGCACCCGTTGATAGTTTTCTCTTTAGGCTAAAAAAAAAAGGACCATCAAAACACTATCAGGATGGACGCTGGGGGTATATAACCTTATTTTTATCATGATCAAATGTTTTTGGGTCTTTTTTTTTTTATAAGCATGTAACGTTGCTATGTACCTTTAAGAGAAACATCATCTTTGTGTTCATGTGTGCCCTGCTGTTCCAAGAAAAAAAAAACATGTAAATGTATTACTATTAACCCAATGATATAACATATATGTGCCCCATTGTGTCCTGTTTTATCAGGCTTAAATGTTTGCCTGTATCTATAGAGGTGGCCACGATGGCAGCTGTAGTCAGAAACATAGTTATTAACAAGACACATTTCTGAGAAAAACTGCATATTTAATTTGACACATTTTACAAAAAAGTTTGAAAATGTTAGGAAAGTTCTTCTTGATGGGATGCTTTTAAAAATTTCAGGGTGCGCCCATTTAACCACAGTTAGAAAAAAAATGGCAGCAGTACAGAAAAGACCAATTTGGGAGGCAAATTATACAAAGGAATGATGTTTTTTTTTTTTTTTAAGCTGTCAACCTCCTACTGCAATGCTTCAAAATATTCATGGAAAAAAAAAAGAAATGCATTCAAAAGATTTTTCACATTGCAGGCAAATTGTTCACTTTGAATTCATTATATGAAAAAATAAAAACTAAAACAGTTCTCACAGCAAATTCAATTAAGAGTGCGTCAACTGCTCGCATTTGCTGTCTGAAACTGAGTCCCGCAGCTACGTCTTATCTCTTTAAGTGAGAAAAGGACAGAGTAGCTTTGAGCAAGTGGTTCAGCTCAAGACTGTATCCTCTATCTGTGCAAATGATTGATTCAGGTACAGTGAAGAGGCAGAGGAGGAACCGGCCTTCGGGCTGTGTCCGTTAATCACACGGCGTTAACGCACAGAAAACATTTATCACCAAATACCAAAAGGATTCAGTTCTGAGGGAAAACTCAAACCAGACTAATCGCTTACATGCAATCCATCCTGCTGCACCAAAAAAGCAGCGCTGTAGAGCGTTTCCACATCCATTTTACTTGTAATAGGAGGATCCTCCAAAAGTAATGCTCTGTTCGCACATTTCAGGACAAAAATGAATTGGGTCCGTTTGGATATCTGATGGCAACATATGTCTCCAAAAAGGTGACCCTACCTCCTTAAACTTTGTCTCTGTAACTGCGTCAGTAATCGGTGTCCACATGACAACTGTAATATTCAGAAAAACGCCTAGTGTTGATTTCAGCAGGTCGAACCAGTTTGATATTCAGCACGCCAATCCTGCTTGCATGTTTTTCTCAACTTCTGCCCTGGGCAAGACTCTCCTATGGCACTCACAATATTCATTCATTTATTTATTTAATAAATAAATATTGAATATTCCAGAGCAACAGTGTGCACTGATGATCAATCCCAGTAAGGCGAATATGACTCGGAATGTGTCTGTTTGATCCAGCTGAATCAAATAGAGTTATTTTATTTTTTTATTGTAGCGTGTTTCGAGATGACGTGTTGTGAATTGGCACTATATAAATAAACTGAATTGGTTGGTTGCAGGGTGGGTGGGCTGCGGCTGCTGCCACAGAACCAGGAGATGGGCCGAGGTCCCTGAGTGGTTTGCAGCTTGCTCTGGCTCCAGTGACATGGCTGCCTGTGTGCCAGGTGAGGGGAGCGGGTGGGCCGGAGGCCATGGTGGCTGGGAATTGGTGGACAGGGTGTGTGGGGGCATGGGTGGGACAGATTAGGGTCTGGATGGTTAATGCACCCTTCCTACTTTGGTCCTCCAGAGTTCCAGCTGCCTGGCAATGTTGGAGGCTGTGGAGCTTCCAACATGCCTCTGCTTGGTTTTAGACGGTGGTGAGGCGGTGTCTTCACCCTGCGCCTTCTTGGCCTGGGGGCAGCTGCTCATGTGCTTCAATGATGACCTGGCTCTGTGCTTGGTGTATGGCTGCTATGGCCTTCTGGAGCTGGGTCCACCTGTCTTTTACTGCTCTTGGGCGCTGTGTGTGGATAAATTCTCCCACTCTTACAACTGTGCAACTCCAGGTACCGAACTCGCTCACATAAACCCATTCAGCACACTTATTTCTACACATATGGTCACCCACCCCTACGCACACCCAGGCCTCGACACAAAAATAATCCAAATGGATGAAGGTCATAGAAACACAGGTTACTATTACAGCTATGTGGCCTGCCTGGATCGAGTCTGGATTTGAATATGTCGGTCACATAATCTGGACACCGTCTTGAGATGTCCTTTTTGTAGCGCAAAACTGCTGGTAATCATAAAATGCTGCCATGGGACACATGTAAAATATGCAACTTTTTTCATAAATAAGGTTTTATAGATCCCACCCTATCTTTTAAAGCACTGGTTTCCAACCCTGGTCCTCAAGTATCCCTGTGCTGCATGTTTTAGACGTGTCTCTGTTCCAGCTCACCTGATTCAAACGATTTCATGACCTCCTCTGCATGCTGTCATATGCTGCAGAAGCCTCTTAATCATCCAATCATGTGTGTGTGGCAGCAGGGAGACACCTAAACATGCTGGACAGGGGTGCATTACAGAACAATCCAGTTCACAATTAAGGTACTTTTGATTTCTCTGTAGAGATAAGATGTAAAATGCAAATAAATTATATGAGCATTAATTTTAAATCATAAACCAGCTTCAGCGTCATGTCATGGCCGGAGTCACATATTCTCTAGTCCTGAGATTTAAATCAGGACTCTGTCTTAGCCACTCCAAAATGTTAATATAACTCATAGTCCTGTGAAAAATAAATTTAAAGATTACTTTAAGCATAAATCTGCCAAGGGGTGAATAATTTTAGGCCTAAATTTATATAAATAAAGACTGATTAATTGATTGTTCCCCCTGATAGAATGCCACTCTGTGCGGGGAGCCAGTACGGCCATAATAAACACCGACTCTGGCTGAAGTCTGTCATCCTTCCAGATTGTATCCCATCGCTTCATAGATGTCGTAACTCATCTCATGTTTAGTTAAAATCACATCTTCCTGTCATTCAGAATTGGCCCTTTTCCTTGTTAACGTTAGATGTATATGTTACCAAAAGTCCTTGTGATTATAATCATTTTTCCCCCTCAGACTGTCTCATAGAAATGCAAGTGAAGGCAACACTTTGTGACAGATTGCATCGTATTGCGCATTTACTATCCATAGAAAGCAACCGTACATAAAATTCCTCTTAACTCTGACAGTTTGCCCAGTCTGTAGGTAACTATGTGCATGTGTTTTTTTAGAAATGATAACGACGAAAAAGAATGACACAAACATGCTGCCAGGGTTCTAACACGCTTTAATGTTGGTTAGTAGTGAACAAGATGCTTAAGTGGTTTCACATGCAGTTGGGGATTGTAAGTTAATGTAAAGTACCCAACCTGTTAGATATTATCTGCAGAATCAGTTTCAATTATGACTGATTGGCATCCCCAGGGAATGCTGGCAATCCTGATCTGCTCCTCTGACAGCTTCAGATTTCACCAAAGCAACAAAGGGTGTGTGATGACCAGGATTCGGGCTGGATAAGGTGTCAGATCCATTTTAGCGCCTGGACACTCACCAATGCGTTTAGGCCACGTTGTTTTTGCTCTTGTTTTTCTGGCCTGACAGCTGTGGGCTGTCATAGGACTAAATCACTCTGTCCGGTGGGCTACCTTTGCCCTGCTTGGCTATACCGCCTTTAGAAGCCTCCATTCATTCACGTTATCATCCTCAGACATGTGGATTGGCTGGAATTTGTCGTAGGTCTCCTCAACCAGAAGCAAATTTTCGACTATATTTTTTGATTCAAGGACATACCTGTGTCAAATATTTTGAACAAAAAAAATACAATCAACAAACAGACAATACAACAACAACAAAACAACAAATGAAATAGCCAAGAACCTTCTTATATTTTGAGCATTCTGGTGAACGAGCTGCACTCCCACCCGCAAGCATCTACCATTAGCTATGATAATGGATTTCTCAGTGGGAAGAGGCGCTATGTTTAAAGACTGTGAAATAATGGGTTTCTGTACAGCAGGACGTTCCTTTTGTTCAGAGTGTCATCTAAAGTTAAAGCTTGTTAAAGATTAAGTTAAGTTATTGAGGTGTCAGGCCTGGAGAAAACCAGTCGATTGCGACAGAGTGCCTTACAAAAGAATTCATACCCCTTTACCACGTGAGGTCACATTATAACCACGTATTGGTATTTTATGTGATAGACGTGGGAACAATTGAAACATAGCTTTGATTTTGTTTGTTTTTTTGTTTTACAAATATAAATCAAATATACGGTCAAACTCAACCAGGAGGCTTGAGTTTGAACTGAGGACGGAGTCAGTGACGAAATGACCTGAAAAAGACTCCTGAACAAGAACCATCATCCCTGGTGCCCCCCAGGGGTGTGTTCTCTCCCCACTCCTCTCTGTGCATAAACAACTGAACCTCAGCGGAAGAAACTCCTGAAGTTTGTCATTGTGTAATAGTTTGAGTCTCTGCCACTGTTTAGTTTTCGGTTTTGGGTTCCTTCCTGTTTAGATTTCTGTTATTGGTTATGTTCTGTCTCTGGTTTATTTTTGAGTTCTGCTGGGATCTCGGCACCGATGCCTGGTCTGATTATTACCTCTGCACGCCTGCTCAGCTCCACTCCGCCTGCAATCATCTCTCACCGGTTTCACCTGTTTCCACCTCCATATAAACTGTTCAGACCAGTCATCGGTGCCAGATCATCTTTATGCACATTCGGGTTAAGTCAGATTCTGCCAGTTTTTCTGTTTGCCTACCAGCCTGCCTGCCTTTAACCCAGCCTGTTTTGAACCTGCCTGTTTGCCTGGATATTTTGACCTGTTATGCCATTTTGTTAGTAGTCCAGCCTAACTCCTCACCAGTATCATTTTAGGTTGTCAGCTGTGGACAGTCTTAGTTCTGAACTGAATACTGGGTCCCACATCGTGAATCATTACACATTGGTCTGATCCAGGATGGTCACGAGTCTGCATAATGTGAAAAAGGGTTGTGAATACTCCTTCAAGGCAATGTGCGTGTTCTAGCTATCAACCCGAGCCCATGCCGACCGATTTAAAGCATTGTATCACATCGACCCAAGTATTTGATTCAGGCTTTAGGTTGAAGGTTATAGGTGGAAAATTAAGTCACCCTCTCCTTTCAACTAATATCTATTGCCTTATGTAGTGCTATGCCAATATTAATACGATTCTAAAGCTCTAAAACAAGTTGTATCTACAGGGATCCTTTACACAGAGATGCCACTCTGCTGTTTCCATTGAAATAAACTGCATTACCATACGAGGCCACACATCTAGGTCAAATTTTAATTGTTTAAATAGGAAAGACAGACCCAAGCTCTCAGATGACCTTTAGAGCAACGCATGATAACTCAGAGCAAACAGATGCCTGTTTGTATAAACTCATCACAAGCAGCGGTGTTGTCCATGTTATGAAGACAAATAATGTCTGAACAAGGGCAGACATGCTGTTTTTAATTACCTCTCCACACTTGCAGTCACAGCAGTTCTCTTGTCCGCTGAGCTGTCTGCCTAAAGTGGATCAAAGTCAAAAGTATCCCAGCAGTGCGCATTCCAGATGAGCCTTTTTGCTTGTTTTAATAACCATAATGTGAAAGCTTCAGAGAAATGCGCGGCACCGCTAGTTTGTTTATTTCTTTTTTTTTTTATGTCAGTGGATATTTGGAAGCTCTGACTCGCCGAAGCAGTCGAAGTTTGAAATTCCTGTCATATTTACGAGATTGACAGGTCATCCAGAAATTTCTCATTCACGGCGGCGGATGGAAATGAAACAACCTAAAGGGGCGTCCTGCCGCGCCAACATCGCTTACTGATGTGCAGCGGAGGAGGGAGAGTGACATTTAACAGCGTGAGGATGAGGAGCCTCTGACCAGCTCGCACCAGATGCCTTGTAAACATACAGAAACAGGCCTGCTGATCTTTAAAAAAAAAAAAAAAAAAGAGTGAGGGGAGCCTTGCTGGTGGGGGGGCACATGGTCGAGGGAGTTATTTCATCAAGCTTCCACCTTGCTGCAGTCAAGGGAGACAAACAGTAAAATCGATACTCCCACTCAGGACAGTTCACTACAAGGGCCTCCCTCAGCACAGCTGTCTGTCAGATTCAGTCCCTCAAGCGGGATGGGAACTGCTGACAAGCTGGGTGTCAGGGTGCGCCGGTCGTACTGTCGGAGTGCAACTAAAGCCCTGTTCAGTACCGCAGGCACGAACGCAAACACAGACACAAACTGTGGCTTATCTGCCCCCCCCCCCCCCTTTTTTTTCCCTCTCCTCATTCCTCAGAGACATTTTCGGATTACATCTGCGCAAAAGAACAAAATTGTGTGTGTAATCAACATCCATTTCATAGCATCAGCACAGCAGAGCCATGAAATTGTTAGGGTCAGTTTTCTTTTCACTTACCCAAACGTAACCCTCTCAAAGTTCTCTGTTTTAGCTAGTTATTTTTTATTTTTTTTAGGTTTTATAGACGTTGATGGATTGGCCGGACAGACGAACACTTTTCTTCATCGTCCCTTATGATCTTGTCAGTGTAAACATAAAAGACCAAATGCCAAAAACCGAAGCTCTGATTATTATGCTGGAAGCTAAAGCTCTCTAACACCCTGTCACTGAGATTGCAGATGGCTCATCAAGAATCTAAGCAAACAAATTGTACGACTTTTTTTTACATACCCTTTATCCATTCCAGTAATAGCCCTGTAAATGGGGAGTGGGTGGATAACAGACCAACAGCCACGTTTATCCTCACTGTTTTCTCTCTGTGTGTGGGAATGAAGAGGGGGGGGGGGGGGGGCATCGGAGAGCCCTGCCAATGGTAATGAAGCCACCACTATAAATGGGCTAGTCAGTCATGATTAACTGCCGTGTCATGCCTGAAGTAATTGCCTTAATTAGCTATTGAGCAGGTTTCAGGGTTAATGGGACAACAGGTTTGCGGTGAACCTGATTTACTGGTGGAAGGTAATGATTTTACTCTCTTCTTCCCCCTCATTCCGCGAAATGATTTGATTAACAGTAAGGGAAAACCAGACCCCCTTGTTTGTTAATACAAAATCAATTTCATGGCTGGCTGAGCTATCTCTGACGGTGTTTTCGTTGGGCGAGCAAGGTCTTCAGTCAGCCACTGGAGACAGAACAAACACAGACAGGCCTGTTGAGGAGTGCAGGCGGTAAATCTGCCCATCTAAAGGGAGCAGGGAGCAGGGAGCAGGCACGGTGCTCGGGAGCTGGCAGCTCCCTCTAATTGCCCACAAATTTACCTCAGCTTGGATTTTCTGCCGTTGCCGGCAGATGGTTTTTCCTGAGACTATGTCAGAGGGATAAGTCTGCGTGAGTAGTTAGGAAGGAGGCAGGTACCATAAAGTCTCCCCCGTGAGACTGGATCAATGTGTTTAGAACAGTGTTTTGTGCGAAATGCCGGCGGGGCAAACGTGTAAAAATATTTCCCTTCAATCTCCGTATGGCAAAGGTGTTTAATTAGCAAAGCTGGTCTTTTATTGAGCAGAGGTTTTTGCTGGTAACGTCCAATATTTCACACTGAAGACACACAATCTCTTTGGCTCAGATTCTTTGGGACATATTGTTCTTTCAGCAGAACTGTGGAGTTGTGGACTGATAAGCGGGCGAGAAGGAGCAGTTTAATAAAATTATCTTTGATTTATGGAAATTACGAGAGATATCATTTCAGATGTTTAAAAACATTGTCCTCACTGTCAAACTGACAAATTAGCACCTGTACGGTGTTGAGTCAGTTTGGTATTTCCAAAATGATTTCTTATTTTCTAAATGCCAAAAAATTATGAAAGAGATAATATTTGGGAGTCACAGTCAGACATTTACGCATTTTTTAAATTGCCTTTTTAATCTCTGTAACTTAATTTAATTGTTATGGGTTTTCTTCCACAACCGTGACACACTTATTTGCTGAAATAGTACCTCATTCTTCCTAACCATCATATAGATTTTCTTAAAAAAAGTTTTTCTTCCTTGTTATTGATTTCTTACAAACTACTGTTATCCATCCATCCATCCATCCATCCATCCATCCATCCATCCATCCATCCATCCATCCATCCATCCATCCATCCATCCATCCATTATCTATATACGCTTATCTGTGCAGGGTAGTGGGGGGTACCTGACACTGGCAAACTACTGTTATATGTTTATTTTTCTCCTATAAATATTCATCTGAAAAACAAAACAGATATGTTCAGATATTCAAATTAAATCCCAGAAGTTTTTCACATTCACTCCTATTGTCTTCCAAAAACGGTCTAAAATCCATGACTACAGTTAAGATGAGTAAAATATGCTGCCTTAAGTAAATAATGCTCCTCCTAAGCATGTGAGACCACAGTATTTACAGCCAGATGTCAGGCAGTAAAGGCTGATTTATACGGCAAGATTTTAAAATCTTGCCTTATGAATCAGTTCATATGGCAATTCTCAGGCTTTGAAGATGTAAAAAAAGTTAAAAGCCTGAGAGATATCACATGTAACAATAAAAAATCGTAGATATAACAGATTTGCTGTCAGACGCCAAGCACAACACACCACACACAAACAGATTTCACTCAGGAACATTCGGGTGTCAGACGGCAAATCTTGCAAAACCTCTTCAGATTAAATGGGAATTCAGACTAAATAAACATGGACGGCGTGGAAGAACAATGCCGGTAGTTTGTGGACAAATCATAACAGAGAAAATAGATTTAAAAAGCATTGGTTAAAGGAGGGGAGACACCCCGTATGTTTGAGCGGCTCAATGTTTGAGTTGTGAGATGAGTTGTACGTTTTTTTTTCCTCAGGGTGTCCCTCACCTTGCTTTCTGATTGGATACACATCACATTGAACAGGCTGCATGCTGATTTGTCCTCGGGGAACACCGATTTCGAATATCCCCGCTTTGAGGTCGGAGTAGCCCCGATGTCCTTCTGAGGAGACCAGATCACTGTTAACACACCACATACGGCAGGAATATCTCTTAAGAATATCTTAAGAGCCACTCCGATAGTCGGGGCCTGTCGGAAAGGAAATATCGGGGCAAAAATCGGGCAGATTATCCTAACGTGAACTGGTCTTAAGGCAAATATGGACATGTTGAAAAGTTTCACATACTATACAGATGTGGCAAAGCAGGGGTGTCAAACTCATTTCTATATCGGGCCACTTAGGGATCATGAAGTCATTAAAAGGGCCGGTTGCACCTTTATTGATGACATTTTTTATTTCATAATTTAATTCCAGTTCACATATTTAGAGTAACATAAAAGTAGCACCCTTAGGCCCATTTGAACATTTTATCTGCAAAAAAAAAGTTGATATTGGGATGAGTTACACTTTAAACTCTCCTCATCCAGCATCACTTTTTGTCTTTTTGGACATTTCTGGGTTGTTTTAATGTGTTGTTGAAAAACTGATATCTAGTGGCAGGATGCTGTTACTACTCCGTTAAAAAAAAATCAACATTCGCTACAGGAGGCACAGTTTTAGCCACTTGATACAATTTGAAAGGATATATGACTCTACTTTATGACATGATATGTGGGCCTTGAGTTTGACACGTGTGATAATGAAACTGCAACTCAAATGTTTTGATTTTAATTTATCTGTGTGCACTGATGAATTCACTCCCCTCAGCATGCTGAATGCTTTAAGTGGCTCTAACTAACATGCGTTCGACCCAGTGTTTAATGTTGCACCGAACTTTTGTCTCCAAATGTTCAGACAATCATAAAGTTAAGGGGGGGGGATACAATGGGATAATGATGACTTAAAAAAACAGTTCTGTGAATTTTACACAGCAATTTCATAATTATGGGCACACAATACAAAACAGAAGAACATCAAGAGCAACACACGTATTTGCTGTTTATATGACAGGAAAATAAAAATATATATATTTTTACAATATTTGAAAATGACTATCAACATTAAAAAAAATCATGAAATCCAAAGTTCATCCAAGAAATATTTTCAAATTAAAAGAAGTTTGCAACAGGGAATAATAAATCATTAGAGCTATCTCTGTTTAATCATAATAAAAGTTTGGGAAATATCAATTGCTAATATTTTCACGTTTTTTATTGTAAAATTCCCAACTTAGTTGAGTATATAATATTTTAACATACTTTAACCACAGTTTAGATTTAGATTTGCAGACACAGTCCTGGAAATATTTTATTACCAGTTTATGCAGCTATTAAAAAAAGAACCAATGAACAGCGAGCACCAGCTTCACATTTCCACTGTTGTAGCACTTTTGTCTGTTGCATACAAGAAATAAAGTAAGATTACTTTGACTTGGTAAGACTCTAGTTTAAAGGATAAATTCACCTTAGACACAAAGCCCATTGTTAGAACTGCACAGAACTGACTTTCCTTGCTTTACATGGACAAGAGGAAGTCTTACTACTGTCAAAGGGACATAACTGGTGTCACAGCATTCCCACTGTAGTTGCTCACAAGATAAAAAAAAAGTCCTTTGTTGCCTGCAGTGAGGATATATGCTGAAGTTTCATCTCTGACTCTGCAACTGTAAGAGGATCAGAAACAAGTCAGCAAGCAGAGATACTATACAAACACATCAGCCCGCTCGTTTCTTTTCCTCTGTCTTTTTCTTTTCCCCGCAGCCCCATGATCGGCTTGTCAGCACCGTGGATGCCTTTGTTTATTGAGCAAGTTGTTCCGCTCAGATTGTCAATGAAACTTAGTGTGAGCCGGCTAAAACACTCCGAGTCCCACTCATCTGTCAGGCACAGCAGTTACACTCTGCCCTCTGATAATGCTGAGGCGTACAGTGGGGAGATTCTCTGCAGCAGCTGTCTAATTCAGCCTGAAGTATTTGATGTGTGCGGAGCGAGAAAGACCCGTTGTGACCTGAGGTTTACTCCAAACAATCATTGTCAAACATGTGTCCACAAATCGAATTGTTTTTTTATTTAGCAGTGTCTGGATTCTGACTGATCTTTATCTTACAAAATAATCAGATAAAGCAAAAAATGATATGTATTCTATCTTTACAGTCTAAATGCTGCAGAAGGCAGCAAACAACTGACTGCAGGTTTTTATTGAAATGTACAAGTTGTGCAAGCTTGCATTGCTGTAGGTAATAGTCTTGTGCCTTCGCTAAATGTTTATGTGCATATTTATCAAGAGTACTTATGGGTTACACATAGAGCTGAGTTGCTAATGGGTGTACAGAAAATGTTTAATGCATTTAATCAGCCCACCATGTTGCTCCTGGATTTTTACAGCAATTTTATTTCCAACCTTCATGTGTCTCAGTAGCTTCGGCTCCTCATTCAGACTCTAGATAGTGATGTAAAATCCTCATTTTGGTTGAAACATTTAAAGACTGACTTTTTTTTTTTGTCATAACTGCAACCTAATAGGCTTTAAAACTGAGAAAGGTTAGACGAGCCTAATGCCAATCCGGTCACATTGCCGTTGTTAACGTCTTAGGATATTGATGTTACAACCTTGACATACGAGATGGAGTGATACAATTTAATTTAAGTCTCATTGAATAAATATTACATTAAAATAAAAAGTTGATATGTGATTAAAAAGTGTTGATTATAGACGTGTAACGATACATACAAGGGACTGATGTCGGATTATTTGGACTCAATACGAATCTTGTCACACCCAAAAGACTATTTGGATGATTTAAGCTTCTCAGGAAGCGTGTTTGTCAGTGCGCTCAACTGATTTAATTTTTTTTAATGTGTGGAAATATTATGTAATGTTGTTTCTGTGTGTTATATGGTATCTGTATGTATCTTGAGCCGGTGTCTGTCTAAAAATATATTTCACTATGGTAACACATGGTGACTATAAAAATTCTGGATTTGTGATACATTAAGCTTGATGGACAAGATTTTAGAAAACGTTGACAGCCCCCTGCTTTCTTTTTTTAAATAGAGTAAAGGTTTCACAAATTCACTATTATGTGTTAAAGCATCTGTAATCAGTCCACGCTTCATTACAGCAGTACAGCAGTTTCAAACAGGACCCCATGTAAGGTGGCCTTAGTGTTAAAACAACAAATAAAATTGCTGTGTTTTTTATTTTTTTATCTCAAAAGGGTCACAGATATATCAATCATTATATATCAATCATTGCTATGATTGATATATAATTGTGCTATATCAATAACTTTCCAGTACAGGACTCTCTAGTTGATCTAATTTCTTTAGATTTTAAAATTACAGGTGATGAAATGCAGTCCACGTTTGATTAAAACTGTTTATCTCAGAATAAAATGATAACTGTAGCGTGGCATCTACTTGCTCTTATTTATTTTTTCATTAATGTGGTCACAGTTTAATAAAACATGAATTAAAGAATCTTTAGTTCAGGATTGACCAAAGTAAGTATTTTAGTACTTAAACAATAAAGGGAAGCCGCAATCCGGCAGAAAGACCTTCTCACAGTGGTAGCCGGAACCAGGAAGGACCCAGTTAGGGGGGGCAGATTACCTCCCCTCACCCCCACTCTGGGACGTGGCCTAATCACCCACACAAACAGGTTAAATATACCTTTATATGCAGTGGACCTGAATGGTACACTTTGCAAGGATTTTGTGATGTGACCAAATTAGAATTTGATAAAATCATTTGAATGAGTTTTTCTACTCATAGTGTGACATATAAAGCGTGATGGAATCAGATTGTGAGGAATTATGTTTCCACAGCCTTCAGATAACCTGATTTTCTGTCTGATTTAGTTCAGAACTCTGGCTAAGCCGGAAACTTTAATTTTCTACTCTTAGGTCATTTGAATCCTTATTTCCTTCTGAAAAAAAAGGAAATCCCATGTCATGATGCTGTCGTTACCGCGTTTTATTGTAAGCCTTATGTTCTTTGGCCCATGTTCAGTGGTGTTTTTGCTCCAAACCTACCTTTTGAAACTGTGGTCTCAAAAGGTAGGACTAGGACACATTCTTCCACTTACTTGAAGGAAGTCTTCAGTCTTTTTAGAGCTACATCAGTGATTAGTGTATGATAACACAGCGGCTGGAATCAAGCATACAGCCATATGGGGTGTCCAGTTCATCATGGTGTTTTTGTCACGATTGGAAGCGGAGGACCCAGAATTCAGCCAGACAATCAGAGAACGTTTAAGACAGTTTATTGTAAAAGCTGGCAATGATCAGAACTGGATAACCAGGCAGGCAGACGAAAAAAGATAACCAGAATACGGAGTCCAGAAAACAGTCCCGAGATTCGAGACAGGTGATCAGATGTGCGGGAATGTCCAGAGCAGAATCCGGGAGCAGGATCAGAGCGTCTATACAGGTCCGTAACCGGCGGGCATTCAGATCCGACAAGGTCTGAGCAAACTCAGAAAAACAGGAGACAAGGCAAGGATCGAATTACGGGCGGGCAGGCAGGCAGACAGAAACGCTAGATATGACTCACCGGAAGGATTGTAATGATCTGGCAGAGAGAAGTAGGCTGTGGCAGGTATAAGTAGGTGGATGAACAGTTGACCAGAGTTGAAAACTAATTAACTGCAACAGGTGGAGATGATCTAGAGACGGGTGGTGACTGGAAGTGGAGGGAACTGATCGGTTAGTGACTGGTGAAGAGGTCAAACAAGGAGAAGTCCAAAGCTAAAACTAAACAAAAACCCAAATTATGACAGATTTTGACTGTTTTAATGACACATGGTGGACTGCTGCGCTTTAATGCTGGTAGCGCTTGTTCAATTGACCAGAAACTGCACACTCCAGCTTATGACATTTGTACCTGAATAATATTCCTGATGTTTCTTGTGGCGTTTGAGTCAGACTCTGCAGCTCATATATGTCGCCGTCTGGAGAGACTGAGTCAGAGAAAGGCTAAGTGCTGAAGTCTGGCCTGTCTTACCCTGTTCCCTGTTTTCCGCTGCTGTAAAACAAAGGTTACGCATCCGGATTGGCGTTTGATCCGATCTGACTGGAGAAAAAGGCCTGGAGGTCCAGGGTCTGCCTGCTGACAGCTAAGAGAGCGCATTATAGCAGCATGACAAGGCGTGTATGAATTGTGGATTTTATCAGGTTAAGATCTGAGGCAGCGCTGATTCTCCTTTACTCTGCAGGTGATCAGGGAGGTTGAACTGCTGCGCTCCTTCGAGATGCCCTGAGCTGATAGCTGAAAACGCAGCGGAGCCCTGGGGCGAAAGCAGCTATCAAGCCCTGCAACGCAAGATTGAGCCCTGCTTACATTTGTCTGATAATGATGGTCAGGATCAGCTGTATCCCTTAAGTAATTCTCTGCACGTGTTGGCTCTCCTTAACAATGAAGGTGGGACGGGGAATCTGACATCAGCATAGCTTGAAACAGTCTGAGGGGGAGATTTGACTGATCCTGTCGGAGCCCTTGGACACAATCCACAGCTCCAGTGCACTAACAAGCATCTCAAGCATGACCCTCAAAATATTAAAACAACTCTCCTTCTCATACATCTCCAGAGGATCACAGAATCCCCCCTGTCTTCTTTAAGTTGAATCGCTTGCCAAATATGTGATGATGAAAAATCTGTGATTTGCAGGCAAATCAGAATCTAAATTAGAAATCTGGAAGAACAGCTACGACATAGTCAGGCGTGACGTGCTGGCTGCTGACAGAGGCGATGGGCTAATAGAACATCATTGTGTCCATCTGTGGGTCCATCTGGTATGACGAGTAGGGAAAGTAGAAACTAAGAGCAGCCTTTTTAATTGAGGACACAGAACCAATAGTCAAGATTATTTACACGTCTTAAATTCTTGAGGTGAAACAGAAAAATTGGAATATATTACAGTGTCAAAAATTGATAGTTGGATAGGGTCTCCTTGGGATGGTCAGATTCAGTTTTGATGATTACATAGATAAATTAAGACTTGATTTGTCCAGTTAAGGGTTAAATCAGGGTTCTTTCACCAGAAAACTTTGAAATATGATTTAAGTATTTTTCAGGTCTGAATAAGTACGGAAAAGGAAAACTGAGCAAAGTTTTTGTCCATTTATCGATCCATCCATCATTTGTCTGTTATCCACACGTCTATCCGTGTTTTTTTCCTACTAAAAATCCATCCATCCATTATCTGAACATCCATCTGGGTTTACCGGATTCCATCTTTAAAGCTCGACCTCTGTACAAATCTTTTCCATAAACTAATGGGGAACTTTAGTTTTCATACTATAAAAGGTTTAAAAAGGACACTCAGCTCTTGAAATTTGACTCTGAAAGAGTAGTTTCTTTTTACATTAAATCTGTGGGAATCCTGCCAAGTCCCTATTTTAAATTGTTAGAGAACAAAAACTCTAAGTGTTTTTTTAATTATTCATGTAAATATACAACAATGCAGTTACAATGTTAACAGTTTAGAAGGCACCTTTCTTATAAGGTTTTCTGATGAGATTCAATATCATTGAACATTATATCCCTTAATTCAAGGGTTTATTCCTTCCCTTGGTATAAAACTGGAGAATCTCTGGAGTGGCAAAATAAACCTGTCTAAGGATGTTTCACAGATCAATACAGAAGTTCTTATGGTACAACATTTCGTATGTTAAATTCAGACATATCGAAATACGTTTTATAAATTTAAGCATCTGCCGACAGTTCGGGGCTCATGTGGGAACGTCTCTGGTTTCCCTCGTCTTACCACAGCAAAAAGCGTCTATTAAAAGGGTGGTTTGTGAATCCTGGGAAAAGGTCGTTTTGACAGTCTCATCTTTTCACAGAACGGCCTTCACACAGTGCAGAGCACAAGCTGGAGACCAGACGAGGGGCGGACATAATTAACTTCTATCACAGAGAAATTTGCCATGCCATGGCAGGCAGTATCAGCCAATAGATAGCAGCATGCATGGTGATAGCGGGCAGCAGACTGTATTGGCTAGATGTAGCTAAAGATGCACGTTGTTTCACCTGAAAACACACAGACGGTGCACAGGAGGCAAATGCATGAAAAGTGATTGTGATTTGCACCTTGAAGACAACTGTATGATTAGAGTATGGTAGATTACTTTTAATTATTGGCTGTAAGAGTAGAGAGTAAAAGATTAAAAGGTTTGCAGGAAAAAAACAAATCCTGGTGTTTAACAAGAAACCAAAAGGCTTTGTTTCATCCCCACATGATGTTTTAAAGAGATTCCATCCAAAAGCCAAACGAATTGAGTATAATTTGAAGAAAAACGTACACAGCAGATGAGATGAGCAAAGCCCAATACTTCAAACGAATCCCTCAAAATCCTCGTGATGTCGTTACCTCTTTTATTGAAACAACAAGTGAAGCTAAAACTGTAACCGGGGGGCTTCTGGAAAAGGAATGGATGAGAAGTGTCATAAAACAACCCTTAGCACGTTAAATCTGCCAGCAAGAGGCCAGCATTTACAGTTTCAAGGTTCCACCTAAATCCTGCTCCATCAACCATGGGAGCTTGGAGTAGAGCCACGGCTCTGTTTGACTGAAAAGAGCCAGCTGAGAGGCTTCAGGCATCTGATCAGGACGCCTCCTGGGGGAGGATTTCCGAACGGTGGGTAGAAACCAGGATTAAAATTCTGTTGCGTCTGTGTACTTGTGTTTTTTTTTCTATCTTGATAACTACAACTGTAAAGTAAAATGACTGAACATCTGGAGGAGCGATACTTTAAGATAGTGTGAAGGACAGCTGTGCTTTCTTTGCTTTGAGATGGATGCTTACTTTGTAGAAAAACACAAAACCGTTTTTTTTTGTACTCATTGTCTGACTCAGACTAAAAAGTAAGATATGAGCCAGGAAGACAGAGATAAATATTTCCACATGATGTTCTTTCCACAATCTAGGTGATGTACACCTTGCTTCAGCAAAATACCCACAGAACATTAATGCCGCCACCCCGTGCACATCACAGTTTGCACGCCGTTCTCAGGCTCGCAAGCTTCCACCTCTTTCCCTTTAACAGTAACAAAAGTCATTATGACTAAACACTTCGATTTTGGTTTCATCAGACCGCAGGGGATGGCTCCAAAATAGAAGGCCCACTTCGGTGTCGAGAAAATTGCGTTGAGTCAATAAAGAAAGTGATTTACCCTCTAAATGATAATTTGTGCGCAAATTATGAGTATTGTCACCTTTCCAGGCCACAACCGCACCAGTACATTGTGCTAATGGAAAGTTATGTTTGGACAATAAAAGGATTTCACTTCATGGCAACAATGAAAAGAGTATAAAAGTCTGTGAGTGAACGTATCTCTGTATGCGTATGTGTTGCACGCAGTGGGACCTGCTTGCGTTGTGTGTACAAAGCAGGACGCAGATAATTATGAAATGTTCCTGCTGATTTCTACAATTAAGTACGCTGTGGTCAACTCTACCTAGCTGTTGTGGGGTGGTCCATGTGTGCATTAATACAAACGCTATATCCTCTACACTAATGGCAGTTTTTAACAAGGCAAAATAACTGACTGCTTTTATGAAAAATAAAAGGAAATACTTATCAATATAGTTGACAAAGAGTTTCCAGATCGATACAAATCTAATTACATTACAGTAAAGAGGTAGTCAAAAGAATATGGTTTAGTTTATCTCAGTTAGATACATATTGTATTATAATGAGTAGTTTAGCTACATTATAAGGAGTTTGATCCAGCAGTCACTGATTGTTTTCCATAGGCTAAATACAAGCAGCTACCACTAAGATATGTGGAGACTTTGTAAAAAAGTATACAAATTCAAGGGATCGCCAGTGTTCGGAAAGGTCTATTCATTCTGGATATAACCCCCCACCACCACCAGCAGCATTGATCTGGCTTTTATTTTCAGTGAAAAGTGAACAATTGGCATTCAGACCCTTGCTGGATGACTCTGCAGAGGTTGTGAGTATTTATCAGCACCAGTCAGAGACACGGCTGGCAGCAGGAGTTGTCAACGCCGCCAAGGGAGACTTACTCCCCAAAAATAATAAAGGATTTTTTTTTTTTTTTTTGTCAGAGAATCCAGCTTGTCAAAAATTGTGGTCCATCCCAGCAGAAAGCTGTGTCTGATTCCTCTGGTAGTTTGTTGTGCCGTCCGCAGAGGGTTTGTAGTAATTAAGATGTCATAAGTACGTCTGCTTGGAGGAAATACTTTCTGCTTCCGTTATTATGAACAGTGTCTGATTCATTAGTCTAAGAGGGTATACCTACGCTTAGTAAGCTGGGATATGTGTGCAAATATGTTGTATATTTGATCAACAGCCTCTAAAAAATGAAAGAATGAAAGAATTCAGACAATTTTCACTTTTAAAAAATATATTCTAGGAGTTGTCTTGTTCCTTTAGAGGGAATCCAATACCTCAAAAACAATTTGTTTTTGAAGTCACTGGCTACACTGGATATTATTTAGAGATGTTAGATTAAAAGGGGGGCAAATACAAACGCACACCACAGGTTACAGTTTTTATGGGGGGAAAAAAAAGGAAATTCCTCCTTTTGTTTGCACTTAATAAGTGCAATAAAATGCTTTGAGGTTTATGGTTGTTACTGAACAAAAAGATGAAAAAGTTCAAAGGGTATGAGTAGTTTTGCAACGCTCTATATGTCTGGATTTAGTCCCGCTAGAAAAAAATAACTTAATAAATAAGGTGACATGTGGTCAAGAACAGATACTGGTGCAAACCTCTGCCATCTTCACTGAAAAAGTGTAAGGAAGCTCTAATGCTGCTGAACTAAAATTTAGTTTCCACAAACCTAAGGCCCCAGTAAGCTGGGAACCATGTAACCAGTGTTTTCCTGAACCTGTGTGACTATAATAATATAGACTAAGTGAAACTGGCAACTTTGTCCTGTAAACCTAACCTGACAGTCTTAATATATCCCATGCTGATGAAATGTAAGACTCAGTGTCTGTTTTATAGGTTATGACAGGAAAGCTATTTGCTCATGTAGAACGGACAAAGCCCAGGCTAAGGGAAGTTATTTTCCTTTTCATCTGTTTTTCATTTCAGTTACCGCACAATTCATTTTTTTTGCCCTTTGTAGTTTTTATTAAGCTTTTGTTCACTGAACCTGTGGTGAAAAAGTATCTTATTTACATAGATATGAATAAAGGGACAGAAAAAAAAGCAGTATACACACAAAAAGAGCATTCAGTTCAGAAGTCATTTCACCTCAAATCAGAACTGGCATGAAAAAAAAGGCTCAGGAGGCTCCAGCCTTTACTGTGAGTCAAGCTGTGTGTGTAATTTATGCAGGGCTGGCTACTGAAATTGCACATCAAATAAAAATATGGGTATTTCACTGTCGTCGTCCAATTCTGCCTTTGTTCCAAAGTTTTGCTGCAACTGCATGATTTGGGTGGTCCAAACTAGGTTCTCAACAACTTTTAGTGTACAGAAGAATCAAATTGTTTGTAATTAATGTCAATTCAACAGTTTTTTTTATAAATGTTTTTGTTACACAGTTAAACGAAAAAAAAAAAAAAGGTTTTAAAAGAATCTTTAAAAAAGTTATTTATCATAGGTTATATTAGACAGAAATTACCAACGTTTTAGAAAATTAGCAAAATTGTCTTTAAAAAAAGTTTATTTTCCTTTGGAAACTTGGTTGTTTCATCTGCAAAGAAAACTAAAATCACATATTTAGATACAGTATAAAATCAGACAGTATCACTTTTTTCTCCCTGTTTGACAATAATTAAGACTAAACCTTTTCTGTTTTAGCTCAAATTACTAACATTATTTTTAAATGCCAGAATAATCATCAATATCAGATGTGGTTTGTTAACTATTGAATTTAATGCACACCAATTCCCATGTTTTAAAGCAATTTGAGAAATCCTAGATGTTATGGCTTTGTTGGCTTCAGATTCACAACATTTTAATTAAATAGCCTACCTCCGTGGATGCATCTGACGGCAACACCTCAAGCACACTGGTTCCTTTTGTGGTATCATGGAGAAGTAAAAAAGAAATTGCCAAGATGTCAGGAAGAAAATTGTGGACCTGCTCACATCTAGTTCCTCCTTGGGGTGCAATTAAATTTAAAGATGCCTGAATGTGCCACGTTTATCTGTCCAAACAGCTATGCCACTGGGTACAACTGTTCAGGAAAGAGACAGGTTGGTGTCCCAAAGAAAAATCTACATTAGTGCTAAGTGTGTGTATCAGCCCCATTAAAAAAAACGATTGAGGATGCTGAGTAAAAGCTGCTAAGAGAGTTTCATTATCCACAGCCCATGTCCTGTATTGGCACAGGCTGAATGGCCACTCAGAGAGGAAGAATCCGTTAGTCAAAAAGCCACAAAAGAAGCCAGATCAAATTAGGACTAGCGCACTTGATAAAAATAGATAACATCAAGTGAAAAGAACGGTATGTGGTAATATTAAAGCAACATCAAAAGACATCTGCCAGAAAGTTAAACCCAATCATAGGTATTAAACATACCTTATTAGCTACACAGTAGCCTTAGGATATTAAAGTTACTGTTTTACAAAATCCCATGTAAAATATGACACAGTGCAAAAGGTGTGTGACCAAGGCGGCCTACAAACCTGACTCAGTAGCTGCGTTTCTACTCATCATCAAATTACGCAAATTGTTATTATGAAAATAAATTTGCTTAAAGGAGCAAAGCGGATATTCCAGGATTTTTGCAGACGTCTGGCCCCTCTGGTGACAAGTTGAAATGACTCCAGTGCTGTGCCCGTGCCTGGGAGAAGAGGAAAAGCATTTGACGATGTGACTGCACATGTCTTTTGTTTAGAGGTTTAATGTCTTCTGAGGTAAGAAAGCTCTAAATATTGAAGTTAGGCCGTGTACTCTAGCTAATGCATCAGTTACGGTGGAGACTCAACAAAGTAGCCAGGTGAACGAGAGCATGCGGCATGTCACGCGCACAGCCAGAGGATTCAGCCCGAATCAGACTATAGAGACAACTGCGGTAAATAGAGGATGACAAATTTTACATGTCAGGCAATTGTAGGGACATATATTGGAAAGAAAATAGATACTTGACATAAAAATTTGCACTATGCACATTTTATGGAAACATGGCAATTCAAAATGAAAAAAAAAAGGTTTCTGCACAATGATAAGGTGGTTTTTCAGACACAGCAAAATTGGTGTATTTTACAAAACTGCAATGGAAACCTTTTTTTGACTTCACACGAGTCACGTGATCAACAACCGGATGTTACTGCTGGCGAAAAGATGAAAAAGACGACAGGAAGTGTGGAATCCATAGCTCCTCTGTAAAATCTCCGACTACAATTTCCCAAGACCACCGCATACATAGCCGCTCCCGAGTATGAGGGTCTTGTCACTCCAAGTAAGAGAGACATCTCCTCTGAAGGTTGATGATGAGCGCAAGTACCGCAGCTGAAATATGAAATTCTCATGTGTTTCCTTCCATCGCCTCCATGTTTTTTTATTGAGTTTTTGCATGAACAAAGTTGTTCAAGTGTGATTTCAATTGCATTTCTTATTCAATGAAAACATTGAATGTTGCAATTGCTAAATTTTATTTTTTCAATATTATCAGAATATCAAGAAAGTTTTTCACACATTTGCAAAGAAAACACAGCTAGAAACACCAGTTCTGTCAGGAGAAATGTAATCATCGAGCTTGTGGAAAGATAACCAAGATGTTTCACCCAAGTCACAAAGTATTTTTTATCTTTACCTTTTTTTATACAGGTATTCTCATTGAGATCCATTATCTTATTTTCAAGAGAGACCAAAACAACAAACAAACAAAAACTAAGATTTTACACAGTAACAACAGAAGTAATTACAACATTCGACTCAATCAAATCAGCTAATAGGATTTTGTAAAAAATAAAAGTTTTAAAAAAGTTCTCCCAAATACCAATAAGATGTATGTATATTTCTCAATAGAAATAATTGCAATCCTCACTGCACCCAAACATGAAAGGTTTAAGCTAAGCTTAAGTCAGACAGTGAAAGTTCCTATAAAGGGAATTTCACCGGAAATATGAAACGCGACTTGGTTTGTGTTGGATGCTGCCTTGCAGCTCAGCGCAGCTGTCATTACATAAGAACAGGGATAAGAAGCGGAAGCCTGGCAGCTGTTCGTAGCCACGCTTCCCATTTCTGAGAAAAGCAATAGGAATAAAATAAATGCTATCAGATAGGAACACAAACATGGAGATAAATCTCTCGACTGCAGTGATCCTGGCCATTAATCTGCCTTTTGTGTTGCATCACATTGTTTTTGTGCTTCGCGTAGTTGCTCTCGTGCAGGGGATGGAGCACAGAGCAGCCAGATGCAGTCTGTCCAACACACACAGAGTTTTTTTTTTTTTTCTCGTTGTTTTTGTTGTCTTCATGCCGAGGTTCAACTCCTTCCTGGCAAGCTGTGATAGGGTCCCCGCAGGTCAGAAGAAACCACAACAAATTTTTTTTGTTACTTTTTTTGCCCTTTTACAAACTAGGAACCGCAACAACCGGCTATTTCAGGTCAGCTTAGTCAATAAGCGCTATTAAAAACCTGAGGTAAGGAACACTGGACCTACAGAGCATGAGAGTATTTAACCATAATACAAGTCAATTTCTTTGTTCTGCGTCTGGTGAATGCGTTTTATTTTGCTCTAATTTCGGACTCCAAGGCACAGTGTTGTAAAGCCGGCGAAATCCTTTACACAGTTGCCTCCCCAGACCCAATCAGCACAGATCTGGTCTGCAGTGGAGGGGCTTCATTGCTGTAGCATATCAGCGATGGGCATTTGATACTGCCTCTGTAGAGCACAGTCACATAATCCAGTTTGTGGGCCAGAAAAAAAGAAAAAAAAAAGAATGAAAATGTTAATTCAACTGCAGCCAAATAATCCCCTGAAATAACGAGCTTAAAAGCTAAAACCTTCCATAATTTTATCTGGAATCTTCCATGCACTGACAATACTATGACATCAAAGCAGGGCAGGAAATGCCTGGCTAACAAATCAATGGACAGAAGACTCGCATTAAGGCTTAATTCATGGCAAAGTGGGGCTTTAGGAAAGCTGCGCGCTTCAAACGATACAGAGAGGGAGAGACTGAATCAGAGATATTCAGCCTGCTGTGCCACTCATCCCCGTGTGTTCTGGGGCTTTAAGCTGGACAGCAGTGCAGAAGTAGTTTTACACTTTTCCCCTGTTTTTTTTTCATCAGCTGTTAGGATATAGAAACGACAAACTTAATGAATTAAACTGATATAGATTTTTTGCTATAGTTGTGATTTCAAAAGTTTTGACCCAGTTTTCAAGTGATCCTGTTCTGCGGTAAAATAGTGCCGCTTTGATGAAAACCTGCTGATTACTTAAACCAGAGGACCAGAGGAAGGTCCGATGCAGAGACGTGAGAGCCCAACCATCACCTGTTAGTCTGAAGACGTTGGTAATAAGTCAGTTAAATGGAGACAACAGCCTCAACGGCTCCTTAATACTTTTTTTTTTTAGTCCATCCGTTTTCCTAATCTTTAGTCGCCTAAAGTAGAAAAGCAATTGGCAAAAGATATCTTGGCAGATAAGAAAAGATGATCAGGCAGACTGAGTTCAAACCAGATATGTACATGCACTGTATAAACAGACATGTAACATTCATTCACTTAAAACAGTGTATTCGTGTGAGTTAGGTAAACCAAACTTGTTTGTTTTGACTAAATACCAGAGAGATACTATTTTTGGGTGTCCATCTTTAAGCGTCTTACAACAATTTGCTGGAATTTTGGCCATTTCCTCCTGAGTCCAGATAGAAGTGGTTTATAGGGCTGCTTTGCCAGTACTCTCTATACACATGTTTTCTTTTGGACTGAGCTGATGTCAAGGTTCAGTTTTGGCCTGGCTATCTCCCCCTGTTATTTACCAGCACCTCCTCCTCTCACGCTGCTCAGCCTCCACTCCCTCAGCAATCAGTCACACCTGTTAGGCACTAATCAGTCAGTACTCACTGCACCTGCCAGCCTCTCTACTTAAGCCTCCCTCAATCTTCTCTTCCCCGCCGGCTCGTCTTCAGTCATTACAAACACCAAGCCTGTCAAGTCCAGTTCTCATCTGCCTCCACTCACTCAATGTCTGTCAGCTTAGTAAAGTCTTGGCTTCGTCACTGGATCTCCTGCTACCCTGTGCTCCAAGTAAGCTCTCGGCTTTGTTACCGGATCTCTTGCTACCCCTGTGGCCCAAGTAAGCTCTTGGCTTCGTCACTGGATCTCCTGCTACCCCTGTGCTCCAAGTAAGCTCTTGGCTTCGTCACTGGATCTCCTGCTACCCCTGTGCCCAAAGTAAGCTTTCGGCTTTGTTACCGGATCTTCTGCTACCCCTGTGCTCCAAGTAAGCTCTTGGCTTCGTCACTGGATGTCCTGCTACCCTGTGCTCCAAGTAAGCTCTCGGCTTTGTTACCGGATCTCTTGCTACCCCTGTGGCCCAAGTAAGCTCTTGGCTTCGTCACTGGATCTCCTGCTACCCCTGTGCTCCAAGTAAGCTCTCGGCTTCGTTGCTGGATCTTCTGCTACCTCTTTACTCCAAGTAAGCTCTCCGCTTTGCTGCTGGTTTTCCTGCTACCACTGTGCCCCAAGTAAGCATCCCTACATCTCCAAGAACTCTCTATCACTGCACCTCCGGTTCGAAAGTTGTCCAAGCCCCTTCAAGAACTCGTCACAAGATCCTGCTCTGTGTTCTCCAGTCTCTTCCAGTCAGCCTGCTCCTGCACCCATCATCTCCAGTCCGGTAACTAACTCTGGTCTTCATCATCCACAACTCATTACTTTCAATAAACTTCAAGAGAACAAGCTCTGTGTGTGCGTGCTCTGTCCGGGTTCACAAAGACAAATCATGACAGCTTAGATCAGGACTTTGTGATGTTCACTTCAAAAATATTGATTGTGTTGTCCAAGAGTAACTTTGTGACTCATTCGGTAATATGTTTAGGTCCATTATTCATCTAAACCATTTGGGTCCAAGTTTTCACAAAGCTGTCCTCCCTAATATCATGAGAAGGTGCTCCAAGGAACATGAAGTTCTTTCCTCCTGATTTCTATCTATTTTTTTCAATGCACCGGTCTCTTCTGCAGCAAAGCACGCCCACGACTTGTGTGTGTGCCTTTTAATATCATCTGAAATTATTATTAATTATTAAATAAACAGTGCCAGAGACTGCTGACGCCCTTTTGGTGGGTTGGGATTTTTTTATCTTTTTTTTGGGGGGGGGGGGGGGGGGGATTCTAAGAACAAAGTCATAATATTTCAAGAACAAATAAGTAAAATTACAAGAAGTATTTTTTAATAAGGAGACTTAGAAAAAAGTACAGCCTTCTTCTTGCGTTAAAATGAGGAATGTTGAACATCTTGTAAAGTTATACTTTGGTACCGGTTTCACAGATAAATAAATACAAACCCCCCCTTGTGAATGGCCGTTTTAATAGTCTGTACGCAAAAAGCTGTTTATGGAAAAATATTCACAAAAACATCTTGTGGTAGTCACTTCAGTTCTATATAACATTTTGATAGGTTAACATTACAAATCAAGATGAAAATAGAAAAACTCTAAAAGGAAAAGAAATAATGTATCAAATATAGTATGTAGGCAATAAAACGCTCATTGAGACACTTAATTAACATGCACTTTCAACAGCAAGTAAGTTTTCTGTCTAAACATGCACTGAATGCACTGAAACATGAAGTAAAAAAGACTCGACAAATTCATCCTGTTACTGGAAATAACACTTTTTTTTTTATCATAGACATATTCATCCTAATTATATTTATTCTAACTTTTTTTGAATTGGTCTTGCTGGGATCTTCATAAACCTGTGGACAGTAAGAGGTAAGTAGAAGTATATATAAATATATACCCATCCAGCCATCATCTATGCCCACCTGGTATTATTCTTGGGCACATAGGGGCTGGAATCTATCAGCAGAGGAGACTCAATTATTCTCAGTTTTTATTTTTTTTAAAGTGAGCGTTGTCATGGAAATAAATAGTTTCCCTGTATTGTTATTATTCCAGAGATGAGACCGTCTTCGTGTGGTTTCAGCGTGTTGGTGTAGATCGCAGCACCTTGCAGACGCAGATGTCAAACAGAGCAGTGTGGTTTTAATGTGGTAATTAGACACCGAGGGCCCGCCTGACTCAAGGACACTTCATGAACACTCAACATCCTCTTCACCTTTAGAAATGCCTCCGCAGCTCTCCTCTTATATTGCCTTTGGGACTTTTTTGCGAAACAGAGCATCAACCTTTTATTATTTTTTTTTATCTATACATGTACATCAGTCCACATTAGAGCTGTCTTCATGTTCTGCACCACAGAAGACATGAGTGATACTTTACAGCTGGCCGCTCTGCCAGACAAGTCCTCTTTAGGTCCCTGCTCTGCTCTATATGCGCACTCAGTCCCCTTGCAGAGGTTGCACATGAGGCTGGGAGCGGACTAAGTGGAGAGAGATGGAGCAAGATTAATGTGAGGAAATTCATACATTGTCGTGGCTCCAGTAACAAAGGCTTCCTCCAAGAAACGGTGTGACAAGATATTGTGGGAAGTGCATACATCAAACGGGATCCATCTGCATTTTTTTTTCTTTCCCCGTCCTGCATCAGATCTGAAATGCTCCGGTAGCACTGAGCATTAGTCTCTTTGACCTCCTTGGAGTCTGAGGAGACGGTGGGGCATGAGGAGATGGATTAGCCGGATGTTCAGCTACCCAAGAAAGCCTTGTCATCTTGCTACTGAGCCACAGCGGGCAGGGACCTCCCATCCTCCCAGGGACTGCAGTATGAGTAGTAATTGGCTGAGGAGACAAGATGCTAGATGGCAGGACCGGCTGAGGTGAAAAGAGAGACGCACATGGTGATAAGTCAAAGCTATTATTCCTGCATCATTTATCCCCTTCCTGCCGTTACTGCAAAAAGTCAAACAGAGAGTGTCAGCGTCCTAATCTTGAGGGGGAGAAAAAAAATCCAGTGTTTGGTTACAATAAATTTGCTCATCTGCATCGAAGTGTTTCTTGAAATAAGTGTGTTGGAAAAAAATGTTCAGGATGAAACTGAGCTAAATAACTGAATTATTTTTTGGATTCATCAGGGTATATTTAGTCAAATTTGCTAATGATGGACTCCCTTTACTATATATTGTTACTTCATCAGATCTGGGAAGGTTATCACCCACTGCTTAACAGTATTGTTACGCCCCCAAGGTCTAGGGGTTCAGGGGCGGCAACATAAAAATGTGTCCAGAGACATGAGTGTAATAAAAATGGTGATTTATTACAAAAAGAATGGGTTTTAACAAACACAAAACAATACAACCCAGTTTAACCCAAAATAAAGGTCTGATAATTTTATATAATAAGATTATCATACTTGTTATAATAACAGTATTATAACAAGTTGGTTCAGATAAAGACCTTGCTCAGTAACCAAGCTCACTAGTATAGGATTTCTAGCATTTATTTCTGTTAGTTTTGACGACTGTGGCTTTCAGTGAATAAAAACACAACATCCAGTTTTTAAAAGATTAAATACAACATTGGAAGAATATAAGTACATTTTAACACTGATATGTTATGGTCACCGACACCATCCAGGGGTAAACCACAATGGTCACAACTAAAGAACGTAGACGTTTTTATAGTCTGTTGTATCCAGGCAAATCATTGGAAAGTTTAGTGGAAGGTCAGAGTGGGGTAGAAAGTGTTCCACAAGCAACAGGGATAACTGCAGCATTGAGAGGATTGTGAAGCAAAGGCCAGGTCAGGAGTTTCGAAGTAGTCCACTGTGTTTAATCAAAGTCCCCTCGGATAACAGGCTTTATTGGGCGACCGATTTAATTCTCCAGGTGGATGTAAATGCTAAATACCTGCTTTCATGATCATGGTAACGCTGTGCTTCACTGGTCAGCAAACTGGTCGGACTTAAAAAAAAATGACAGACATCAGAGCTAACAATGCAGGCAGGCTGAAGGTCCATTAACAGAACCTGGGCTTCCTTAAAAACCTCAGGAGACCCAGAGGCCGACCAATGAGGCAGTATTGATGCAGCGTTTCAAGCAAAACGAGCCTCACTAACCACTGAGTCCAAAACACTGTATAATACATAAAGATACTTCTCAATAGGCCAATATTTCGCTTTTAAAAATCTGTTTCTATTGTAATATAGAAATTTTCTGGGCAACAATGTTTTAAGGTTTTTATTATTTATTACCAGAATCATTAAAATTAGACACTGAAATATTTCAGTCTGCGTGTAAAAATCGATATAATACGTGGGTTTAAATTCTTTTAGTTGAATTAGTGAAATAAATCTACTTTTTAATTCCATTCTAATTTACTCAGATGTTTGTTTAAACATTTGTGTTTCCTGGAAAGCTTTACAGAGTAGTGGCCACGGCAGGAACAAACAGGTCCTGATTTAACAACAAACTAATAGATAGAAATAACAGTAATAATTTAGTTTATAATAATAGAAACTAATGATTCGGTTGTGCAAGTTCACCCTAAGCAAGAACAAGTTCAAAGTTTAATTCAGATGGGTTTAAATTGAATTATTATTATTATTGTTCGGGACTAAAGTCATGATCCCAGCATTAATTAATTCTTATTTAATAATATGTTTTACTCAGTATTTAAAGAACATTTTTAACAAATAAAATTGCACAAAAACCAAACGCCCACTCCTTCCATCCCAGAGGCAAGAACGTAGGGACCCAGAGCAGCAGTGTGTGGGATCTACCCGGAGAACTTGCCCCCTTTCCAGAAAGCAAGCGCCCTGCTCTAACCACTAGGCCACCATTTCCTGTTATACAGTACTTTTAACTATACTTACCTCTATCATGGTCAGAGAGACATTTTACAAATGTCCGAAAGTTTTACAATGCAGCTTGATTGATCTGCTCCTCTCTGCCATATCTGCCAACTGGTCACAATCTGTGCCTGCAGTCGGCTCCGCGATGAAGGAAGATCACTGGGGTATAGGAACAAGTCAGGATGATGTATTGGTTTTTATCCTTAGGACATGACCCTTTTGGTTTATGCTAAAGTTTAAGGCAAAGGGAGAGTCGTAAATTATCAAAGCACCTTTGTGCAAACAACGGTAGATAGATCAGTGGCAAACAGCCTGAATGCATATGAACAAAAGTCACCAATTTTCTGCCTTTAAAGGCAACCTTGCATGAAGTAGCTAAAGTTTCCTCTAAAAATGTTACGTTTACAGCTTTCACAGCAATACCACCTTGGATGAACATGCTCATTTTGACCACGTTTATGCACAACAGTGGCTATGTGTGAGAGAATAAGACAGTATAATATAGGAGCTGATAAAAAAATGGCATGCAATAATATCAACAGAATTGATTATTTTACATTATTCAGCTATTTTTTGAAGACTTCTACATAAAAAAGACAAACAAAAAGTTCATGTTGGAGCTGTGAGATTACGTCAGGAATCATAGGTGATGAAGCACGAACACGAATACTTCTGATTTTACTCAGCAGCAACTGATCTCTGAACAGATTCTGGTGAGGCTTGATCTCCCGGTGGGTTGCATAACAGTGTTTAAACACCTTGACAATTTTGTTAATTAACAACACCTCATTACTTCGGCTAGAAACCGATCCAGCTGAAAGTGTTTGAACACCTTTCCGGGTAAATGATTAATAAGGGCCTTTTGTGAGAGTTGCACTTACCTCGAGCGCAACTTTAAAGGGAGAAACTACGAGGAACAAAAGCATTAAACATGCATTGCGTATCACTCATCGCGGGTCATCACGCTCAGCGCGGTGTAAGAGAGGCCGAACAATCTTCATTTTGACCATGACGAGCCTGAATAATTTAAAACGCAAGTTATTTGTAACCATCCAGTTTTCACTGGAGTCAAGCTGAGGAAATGTGCTGTGACAGATAGCTCACATCTCTGGTTACATGCTGCTGTGGCTGAGCTTCGTCTGAACATCAATAACGCAGGTCTTCACTGCCTCATCTGACTCATTAACTCTGATACTGGTATGTTATGTAAAAGACCCGTCCGACTTTGCTCTACCATGTTTTTTTTTTTTTTGCAGACCCCGTGATTACTTATAGCCCTGTGAAAAAAACTGGAACACCTTATTACAGCTTGTGTCTCACTGAAAGCTTTGGGCATTTGGATATTTATCATTATTTTTTTAACAAATACAAGTAATATAAATAGACTGTAAGAACTAATGAAAAGACCTTTTAAAATGTTCTGAATAATACTGACAAATATTCAATTGTAGGTGAAGGACAAATTAGAGCATCCTCCCTTTTTCCTCAGGTTTTTGAGAATGAGTAAAACAAAATTTGATTTTGGTGTTTAAATGCAAAAAAACAAAACAAAAGACAAAACAGAAAACATTTTTTGTCCCAAAAATAACTTTAAGAAATTGCACATTCTTATCCGAGCATTCAATCTGACTTTGGAAATTGCCTTGAGATGACAAGTATCGTGAAGTGGTGCTATATAAATAAAATAGAATTAAATAGAATTGAATTAAATAATTCAGGAATCAACTTACAGGAATCCCTTTTGAGAGACATGCTGGAGAACCTACAAACTTGCAATTTTCTGTTCTCTATTTGTAAAAGAAAAAAAAAAAAAAAATGACGGTTGAGTTGAGCCGCAGACACGTAATCATGAAACAAGCCACACGTCTGTATTGACGTCCTGCTGCCAGCACCTCGTAGTTTCTGCCTATCGATTGATGGAATTGCCGCTCGGGTCCCATTTAACCCCGCTGTGGGCCGGTCCACCTGCAGACTGACTCGTGCTGACAGTCCAGGAACAAAACAAACTCAAGGACCAACGGGTCACGATGTTGGCTTTCCTCTGGTGCCGTGACCCAGCAGTCAACCTGGTGATGTGTTCAGCGTTCTGTGGCCAGGGGGGGAAAAAAAAGAAAGAAAAATTACTATCATGAAACATGATGAGAAAAGCAGGAACAGGGAGCAAACCAATAGTCAGGCAATAACTGATATGTCCTCAAGTAGTCGGCCAGAGCAGCTGTGATTATGATCAGTTCATGCTGCAGGGCAGCCAAGCTTAGGAGAAATCACACTTTTGTCCTCCGATGCTTTCAGCGCTGTCGGACGGGGCTTCAGAGCGTTAAAGGGACATTGCATTAGCGACCATTTAAAAAGTAAGATTAGATGTGTTGATGTATGATGATATCTTGCTGTTTCCCTCAGTTTTCCCATCGACTTAGGAATACCTGAACTAATTAGTTTGGGAATGTGTTTACTGAATGCTAGACACCACTATTTGCAGCACTTTATAAGAGTGTGTGCATTCAAATACTGTTTTCATCATACTAACATTACCCAGGGCTTACACACTGTGGAAAAAAGAGAAAAAGTCATTGCAAATAAATACACTCACCACCCACTTTATTGGGTACATCGGTTTAGTTTTTCACACAAATCAGCCAATCACATGGCAGTATTATCCCTCGGGTGCCAATAATTGTAGCACCAACGTTTTTTCTTAAACACTGTTATTTGCTAATATTTAGAAATCCTCATCAGCCAGTAAATGCCATGTGTTCTGTTGCAGTCAGAACCATTTTACTTTTGTGAAGCAAGGAGGAATGGTCACAGAAAAGTGCAACTGGATCCATTTCTTCAATGAGCTTTGGAGAGTTAGCACAATTTTGTGCTGTTTATTAAATAAATGAGACCATGTGGAGCTGCATTTTTTTCATTCAACACTAAACAGCAAAAAAAATTATTAAAAGCATTTCTGTATAGAGCATTCCTATAGATGAATTAGAAAATATCTTACACAGGGCATCAGGTAAGACAGAAAGTGATGTAACCTAGCGCCAGCTTTTACTTTCAACCTTGAAAGCATCCTCTGCAGTTCAACTCAATCTTATTTTTTTTTTCTGGCTGAAATGCAGTGAACCTTTCCTTTTGTCTTCTTTTATATCGATAAATTGAAGAAACTCAAAAGTCTCTGATGACATCTTAGCCCCAACTGAAGCATTTGGCAGCACTGACAGAAGATCTAAGAAAACCTTTTTACACCAACTGTGAATTATAAGAGTTTTTTCTTGATGCTACAGTATATCTGCTGTTTTTCTTTAGCTTTTTATTAATAAATAATAACTCACCAAACAACAGTAGAAGGACAAAAATGCATTTGTTATTGGTTTATTCGTTTTTTTATATATGTCATAACTTTTTACATGTCTTGTCCTTGCATCTAGGCAAACAGTATATAATAAGTCATTTTTTTACTTTTTTTTTTTTTACTTTTTTATGTTTTGTGTCCTAAGCTAGCAAGTTCTGCACTCTGTATGGTGATTTGTTTTTGTACAGCCCTCAGACACTTTTGGAGAAAGATTAACATTAGCATTGGCATTAGCACATTCAATGGCTCCGTCCAAAATGCTCCAATTATAGCTCCTGTTCTTTTTCCTTTCATGAGGTCATCAGTAAGAACCTGTGGGTAGGAAAGGAGCATGGGACTGCTGCTCTGATTTCAGACAGCCTTTAAGTCATACATCATTACATGACAGAAACACACATGGTTGATTGTAGTCAAATCAAATTTAGCTCCTTTGCACTGTTCGGACAGCACAGATCATGGCAAATGCCGGCCCACTTCTGTTTAAAGAGTCCTTACTCAAAGATGTTTTTGGATGCAGCCAATTATTTTTATTTTTAACTTTATGATTTTGTTTGTTTGTTTATTATGTCATTAGCTGGCTGCTTAGGAGAATAGTAGGATGCTTTATAATAATAATAATAATAATAATAATAATAATAATAATAATAATAATAATAATAATAATAATTATTATTATTATTATTATTATTATTATTATTATTATTATTATCATCATCATTTTGTGACTTCCTTAAATCATTTTGAACAGCAATTTAAAGCAATTTAAAGCTGGCTGACTGGTTATGTGCACCTCCAGACTTCAGTAGCTTGGCAACAACAAACTCCAGCTATGTTCCTGTTTTTTAGTGTCACCAGGAAGCATTTCCATTGTGCTTCTACTTGGCTTTATAATTGGCTGTGTTCTGATCTGTTATTTAAGCCCCTTTATTCTTTTTGCTGCACTTTCCTATTTGGATGCAATTTCACTAAAGGTTTTAAATGCCAAAGTGGTCAATATGTTTCCTTACCTGCTTGTGCTTAGGGCTTTTGTTTTCTGAAGCTGGTGTGTGTTCGGATGCAACGCTGTTTCATAAAAAAAAAGCTTTTATTGAAGAATATCCAAATACTCATGAGATACTGTTGAATATTATAAACTGGTGTCTTAAATGCAACATATCACTAAATACTAGTAGAGCTTCTGAAATCCATTCAGCCTGTGGTTGTATAATATGATAAATGAAATCATTTCTTCTCATTTCCTCACGTTAGACCACAGGCACTTTTAAAATGTTGCAAAGTGTGAATTACACTGTTTAATTGAACAGAGTTAAAGTGTCCTAATCCAGTATTTGTTGATGAAGGCATTTTCCTGCCATGGAACAACACCTAGTGTCTTTATGGTAATGGGTATCAATTGACTTTGGCACGTATCGATTTCATGGGCTTCATTTCACAATTGCAGAGTCTTGAGGTGTAGGGGTGGGGGTGGAAGTGAGAAGCAGAGAGAGGGCGAGAGAAGCCATTTAAGCCCTGCTACACTTTTCTGACAATCGATAAAATTCCATTTACAAAACAAAAGGCTGGTGGCTCAGTTAATTGCTTCATGAAAGTAATCGCCAACACAACAACATCTATGTGGTTAAAGTACTTTCAAAAAAAAAAAAAAGAAACAAAGCAGACTGGGGCGTCACTAACAGGGGTGCATAACTCTGGCCCCTTCACAGATTCCTGTAAAAGCACTGCCAAGACTCTCCTAGATGCTGCAGTCTTGCAGGACGTTATGATTTCTAATAATTACAGCTATTAAAAATAATGTATCAAAACCAGCAAGTAGAATGTCGTAGGAACATACAGAATTTACGTCATGGTGAAATTCAAATTCACATATCACTGTTTGCAGAAAACCAACCTTTTAGCCACTAGGGGGGGCTAGACCTGCAACTTCCTGGTTTAGTGTTCCTGAAGACCACTGGTAACACTGCACTGTCGCAAAATTAACCAGTCTCCCTCCGTGTTTTGGAATCTGATAGCAGACCACTTTGGATCAGCAGATTGAGGAGTCATTGAGTTATTTGTAAAGACAAGGCCACATTCACCCCTCTAGATTAAATCCTACATCAGAGAACCAAAAATATGTCTGATCAGGTAAGTGTCATAACTGTTTTGTTGTGTTGTTACAGCAGACTGCCGTAACCTAGAATGGGTCATGTGACCTAGAGTGTTGCTATAGTTCGCATGACCCATTCAGCAAAGGATCCGACCCTCTCTAGTTACATAGGTGAGGTTTTGAGAAAGGCAGCCTGCATAGAGCCCCGAGACACACCAAGTGCTGTATATTGAGCTAAACAATCATATAACTGCCGAAAACTGTTCCTTTTATTTCTCGTGAAACTCTGCTGTAATTGAAACAAGCCACACACGGGCGACCAGAATCCTCAAAACTATAAAAATGTCCCTTTTTAGCGTTTTAGCTAAAAAAAACTTGGCCATTTTGCAATTGCTTGAAAACAAAATGTCTTGCAAGACTGTTTCATTTGCATGTTTTTTGTGGCACCAGCAGTAGAGTTGAGGAAATATAGTTGCGTGTAATGTCCAAGGGCCATCCTGGAAGATCTCTGAACGTGGGTCGCGCACACTACCCCTGCGCCACTACTGTGCCCCCATTTTGCATTTTTTCTTAAACAAATTCTGTAACATACCAACTTTACCCCTCTTTAAAAACCCTCTTATTTGTGCCGCATAGAAAAATGCAGAAAATGACTCTAAATAAATGACACGTAATAAAAAAAAACATAGTCACAGACATTTTGAAATGCGCATTTTCTCACACCAGAATTTTGTTTCACAAATGGCACCTTGCCAAAGTACTCACCTTGAACATTGTGTACAATTTATCACGTTAAAACCACAAATCTCAATGTATTTTATTGATATTTTTAGTGACAAACTAACAAATGGAGCACCACATGGTGAAATGTAATGAAAGTGATTTTCCCCCACTTATTTTACAAATGAAAATTTGGCTGTACACATGTATTGGTTGCCCTCTACACTGATACCCCTAAGTAAACCAACAACCAATAGCAAGTCACTTAATTTGTAAATAGAGTTCACCTGTGTGTCCTTTGCTTTCACAAAGAAATTCTGGACGGCTTTTTTTCCTTTGCACTTGGACTGTTTCTAGAAGCAGTAGAGACCCAAATAGAAGTACAAAAAAATGCAGAAAGAGATTTTTTCATAATAGGTCACCCCTATCATCTGCTGTCACAAACAATTTTGTGGCTCCACAGAGATGTGTGAATGTGTCTGTTTTGTTCACATGTTACACCTATTATTGTGGTATAAATACACCAAATCACAGAAAAATTAAGTATTCTGATGTTCCAGTTTTCCTTACTGCTCAGACAAGCCTGTGCTGTGCCAATGAAGTTAATGAAGTTGTTCAATGGACTCAAAATAAACACAACAAAAACCAAAGAAATTGTTTTTGGATCACAAGCTGGCTGTCATAAAGTTCTCATTGTAATCCATAGTCAAGAAATCAATCAGGTACTGCTCTTGAAATTCTTATGAGTCCCGATAGACCATCTGCTGTCTTGAGAAAACCACATTTACAGGTCTGTAAAAATACAACAATATTTCCTTTGATGCCTGAGGTCCTTTGGCACAAGGAAGGAAGTTCTTCTTTTGTCTTAAACACGTTTGAGAAAATGAGTGTTTTACTACTTGGTATTACGATAGGTGGACCACTCTCATCTTGCAAAGCAGGAACACATGTGGAGGTGTGTTTTCTGTGCTGTGTTTTCTAGTTACTTTATTTAAGAGGTACGATGCTGAATTTTGTGTAACAGAAAAGCAATGTGGGCAAAATACGAGCCCTTGAAATGCCGGTTGCTCCTTTTATTTTTTTCATTTTTGCAGTGTGTTTGCTCGCTTACTTTGCCCCTGCTTCTTTAAGGAACGTGTCCTGCATGTGTGCACAAACGTGTAGATAAAAATAATCTCCAACAACTGAGAGGGATTAATGTAATTTGCTTCTTAAAAGTAAAAGCTGCATTCGCATTAACCGTCTCTCAAGTGATGGGGACACACACACGCGCGCAGAGTAGGTGGAGGGTTGTTCTGTTAGCTGTGGGGATTGACAACAAGGTGGGCTGCAAACTTCAGCGGTGCTATGGTCCACCGAACCTGAGTGGTTTTTGTTTGATGGAGTCAGTGGAGCAAAGAGGCGTTTTGGGTCTGCCGGCCGTCTGTCTGACAGCGTGCATCAAAACCCGTATGAATAATTGTCTAATGTAAGACAGAACAGCTTTCCTGACAAACGCGCTGTCTTCAAGAGAGGATCAAATGTTTTCTAACAGTGCTGCTTTGGCTTGATAACAATCAAATCGTTGTAAATCACTTCTTTAATTCCCCATGTAAGAGTTCATTTTTTTCAGTTATTGCTGATTACCTGGAGATCACATCTATTTTACACATCATTAGCTAGGAGGAGTAATGAAAAAAAAACCCTCCCGTTTTACATTAAGCCTATTGAATATTTCATAAGATAACACGTCGGGATTGGGACCCTCACGAAGTAAAGAAGGGAATATCTGAACAGCCGTCACATTCAACATCCATCTTTTGTAGAGACTGAGCCGGTTGATTAAAGTTATCAGACATAACGCTGTTGCCAATCTTTCAAATATCAATCACATTACCTAAAGTACGGATTGCTCACCACTAAACATTCACTACATCCAAGCTCACCCCTGTGCCATGTCAACAAATCCGATTCGTCAGAGGTTACGTCACAATATAAATCCAGGCAGCTCTTCCTTTAGGAGGCCCAGGTGTCTTTTTGAAAAGTGAGCCGCTCCGATGAAGGCATCTTCTGTCCATTCAAATGGAGCCTTTTGAAAGGAAAGAAGAGGGTTTCTATATATGCGTTACCATGAAATTGCCTGTCACAGTACGTAGCTGTGCTTAGTGTTTTCACTTTTCAAATGTCTCTGGAAAATGTCAGTGGATCGTAATTCTCTATAAAACTGAACTACAACGAGTTCTTCAGTCATATGAGGTATCTTAGTGGTAGTTTAGGTGGATTTATTTATTGCAGAATTTTTTTTTCCATTTTAAATCTTTAAAACAGAAGGTTTTGCTATACCTCTCCCTCTTTTTATTCCTTCTAACCAATATGAGCACGTAGTTGTGTATCTGACCGTTCTGTTGTAAGTCAGGAACGTCATCAAATAAAAAGATAGGAATATTATCCACCAATTAATATCAGTTTAGAAAAAAAAAAGATGCAACTACTTTACTCTTTATTCCTAATACCAAAAATCAAAGCTGATTTGCTCTCAGCTGCGTTTTCAGACAGCAACTCTTCGTCTCTGGTTGTCAGTCGTAGCCGAAGCAGTGGGGAAACACTTTTCAGCTTCCTGCTTTTAAAAGTGCACACCTGTTGGGATTTTGATAGTGGCTTTAATTGTATATTCTTCTGTCGCTTTTGTTTTGATTCCTCATCTGTCGGTTACCGATGGAAAATAATCCACTGTTTACAAGAATAATCCATCTTTAGCCTCCGTGGATTGAAGCCACAGCCAAAGCTTTATCTGAATAAGGATGTAGACACAAACAGCACAAAAAGTAGGCAATTATATGTCTTAGCTTTGAAAGGACATAGACTAACATCCTACGTGTCTAGGTTTGCCAGTATCATAATTTAGCTAAACTTCTACCCAGTTACTTAAAATAAATCTGGCTACATACTAAAACAAATGGCTTTCCTGCAGCTGCTACTATCATACTGACAGTTGCGACCATTATAATCCTCGTGTTGCACCACCAGGATCAAGACGGATACACCAGCTATAATATGCAAACATGTCATTAAAGCAGGTTGTTCTAAACCACATCAGAATGCAAAATAAAAAGCTCTAATTCTTAGCCACTGTGTAATACCTCAACTTTTAATGTACCTGCCAATACTATCAAAGTGTTAAGACAAAAAAGAAATACATCTACCACTTATGTGCTAATAATATCAAAAGCGGTGAAAGTTATGCCAGATTGTTACAAGAATAACAAGTGAGGAGCAATCTCTGCGCATGTAGACGTGACAAGTTAGACACAACATAATGAACTGAACAACAAACAGGTTTAATTTAGAGTCAACCGGACTTTAGCTCAGTTTGTCTGAATACATTTCGACACCTTAATCCAGGAGTCTTTGTTAATTCTGGTGGCAACGAGTAGTCGGAGCGCTGCTTTTTTTGCATCCCATGTCAGATGCAAAATAATGACCCACCTGTCACTGTGCTGGGTCTCTTTTGATCAGCCGTCTTGGTCAAAAGAGAAAAGCCTATACTGAACAGAGGGGAGGATTGTTCTTCCAAATCACCAGTGTTTACAGCTTGGTCCTCCAAATCATTCCAAAGAGATTACGTCAGCATCTCATCATGATTCAGGTGACAAGTTCTCCACTCACACCAAGCAATAGCTTCCAACGACCCAGGACAGTCGACAAAGACTCCTGGATAGGTGTAGGAACGTGTTCAGAAAAACTGGGCGAAAGCTCGGTTGTTTTCCGATTTAAGCCTGTTTGCTGTTGCGAAGACCCGGATAACTGAGAATTTGCACAGGCATGATGAACTGAAGAAAGTTGCTTTATTTTAAGGAGCAGTCTCTGGCTGCAGTGGATATTTAGGGTCTGGAAACGTTGGGAGTTTGTTGAAGTTCGAGAATTTTTTTTACTGCTGTGACTATTAACAACATTAGATAACAGTGCTAGGTGCTGCTGTTATAGCTAACAGTGCTAATTGCTAAAAGTAGCCAAACATTTGAAAAGCATTAGTTTTTGGTTTTGATTGAATAAACTGGTCAACTATTTTATCAACTCATTTAGTGTGATTACTTTCGATCTCTTGCATGCATATACAGTATAATATTTCCTTTTTCGATGTCAAAAAAGCTCACTAAATTAATTTAAAGTTATATATATATTTTTTTATTATTATTTTTTTATCATTATAATCCAGCATTTGCATTATGTTATTAGCATTTTTTTTTAGTTTTTAGAAGACACATTTCTTAAAAATATATATATAAAATGTTAAAATCTCCACCCATACTCGCTCTACACTCTGTTTAGGATTTGCAGCAAAAGATCCCTCTGAAGCTTTTTACGCAATTGTTAGAGATTTTACCGCATACCAGCGTTGCCATATCTTGTGAGAGAAACAAGCATCCAATCCTATAAAAACAAGCCCAGGTACAGATATTTTTAGTAGTGTGGTCTCTTCATTGCTCATGTTTATGATTGCTTATTTTATAGCCCAAATAAACAACTTCTCAGTCAAAAACAAGCCAAAAAAAACAACAACCCGCAACCAAAAATTACATGTGATTAAAGATGAAAATTAAGCCCAAAGTCGTTTCTAATAAGCAGACTTGCCAACATGCAGGAAACCAGCTTACTGGAATGGTACAATTTTCAACTTTTCCCGATCGGCTGGTCAGAGAGAATGTCTTTCCCAGCAGGTCGCACTGACAAAGACAGGGTGTGGAAAGTGCTGCAGTGGAGGAACAATCTGAGTTAGCCATTTATAGTATCAATTAGGTGTGTGAAAATCAACGCAGAGGAAGCTCTAAAGCTTTTAGAAGCTTACGCAAAGGGTTAGTTAGACATAGCCTATAACCTAATTACCATTTTGCCGATGTTGTGATATAATAGGGAAACACCGTTTAACTGCGTAGGAGTGCACACACACACACACACACACACACACACACACACACGGTACTGCTTTATTAAAAACGACTTTGCATCGATGTCCGTTCGTTTTCCATTGATTTCTATAGCCTAACCCAGACCTTAATCCTCAACCTAACCTAAACTGAAGTCACAACTAACCCAAAAACGGCACTTTTGCTTGTAGGGAGCAGACTTTGGACCCCACAAGGAGCAGTGGGTCGTCACAGTGTAGTATGTGGTGGGAAAATGGTCCTTAAACTGTAACAAATGTTAGACCACACACACACACAGACAGATCCCACAACTACTTTATTCCTTTACTGGCAGCCCACTTTAGAAACACTGCTACTGTTGTGAATAATCTTTTGTCTCCTGTCGCAGATCCAACACACTGCTGTCTGTTGTTTGATTAACCTGCTGATCCGATGGACCGAGGAAGATTTTTCTGTCTGGTTTCAATAAACAAAGCCAGTGGATCGCTGCTTGCCACAGCATGGTACTCTCAGCTAGCACATCCTGCTTACACACAGTGCCAGAAACTGATCGCAGTGCAGCTCGGCATGTTGCCATTGTGTTTCCTCTAGTTTTGTTTCTAAGTCAGATTAATATCTTACTAAAGCTTTGCTAGTTTAATTAACTTCTGGCATGAGGTCCTACCAAAATGGTTTAAATGGACAGTTTCCCTTTTTATTAGACGTGGTAGGAACTTACAGCAGTTAGAGGGATCCTTCGCTACGGTAAATACAAGCCAACAGCTTTACAGAACATGGGGAAAAACACCAAATCTTTGCCATCTAAAACGATTTAAATACATTGTGTCATGTTTGTAGACATTCCTGCAACTTTTACTCAAAACAATTTAACCTTTTCATTGCTTAACAAAGTGACTCCTGAACGACCAGGGGGGCGATTAAATTAAAAGACAGAGCTTTGAAACGGTATTAGTAGTAAGGACTAAAAATTTTGATTAGTAAAATATTATTTAAGCATACGAGTTTGTAAATATAATGTTCAGGATTGGTTACATTTTAACAATATAACTTTCTTTGCTAACAAATCCCAAAACCTTTTTATTAGAGTTTACCTGAAGTTGTTGGTTCAGTCTCTGTGACTGTCATTTGTCACGTGTGCCATCGAGTAGAAAACTGGATGGCTGACATCCTCACAGAGTTATAGACTGAAAAATTGAGAAATATATGACATAAGTGAAATTTAAGAACTTTTAAAAGACTAATGGTTGAGGGAGTTTCTGTGCAAGAATGTCGACTTTTAACTAGTTTAGCAACTAATGCTGAAGCTAAACTTGCTGGCCAGTTTGGCCCCCTAATCCTGAAACAGTTTTTGCCACTGAATGGCACATCTGGTTGTCAAAGAAAGGCTTTACATGGCACCTTATTAGAATAGAATACATTTTAAAAGTTGTTTCCCAGCTTCAGCTTGTTTAGCCAAGTGCTGATGCTGAATGCAAACTTGCTAGCAAGCTGAGCTTCTTAGCCCTGGGGTAGTTGTAACCCATAATTGGCAAATCTTAGCTGTGGTGGACAGAGGAAAAAAAGTTAAATGTCATCTTGGTAGGAAAGATTTCAAAAGTTTCATAATTTATTTAAATATATTTTAAAAACTGTTTAAATTGTGGTAATTTATTTTTTTTGTTTTTACACTTTAACACTTCTTCTCAGATATATTGATTATGTATCCAAACAAAGATTTTATCTGATTAAATTTAAACTGTGTTTTTTCGGTGTACCAAATGGTCCTCCTCTTATCTGACCAGAAAAAGCACTTGTTCTACAACCACTTATTTTTTACTGAATTATAGCTGTCATTTTGGGGACTGTAGCAGATCGATACCAGGATGTGCATGAGAAGCCTCGGTGCTTTGAGAAACGTTTAGCAGGAAAACTTCTGTGCTCAGCAATCACGTGGAAGCATTTTTCAAAATATTGTCTCCGAAAAAACAGACCTGCAGACCACGTACCGCGTATACTGACAGTTGCAGCATGAAAAAAAGGAAAAAAGTACCATTGTTTTATCCTGGAAAAAGGCGTTATATGAAGGTCTGAGGAACACGACACGTTCAAAGGTGTTGACCTCCAAATTCTTCTGAGTAATTGGACAAGGATGTGTGGTCAGATCTCTGTAGACCCAGCCTCGCATTTTACAGAGGGACTGCAGGGTTGACTGAGCCGTATATGTTTTTCAGTAGCTTACACCGATGGTAAGAGGAATCCAGCCCCTCACAATCTCCTCTGTGCACTGCCTGCAGTTGTACCTCATTACTGTTCTAGGAGTTCATGTCACACAAAAAAAATAAATAAATCAGGGCTTTGAAATGTAGGCTCACCTGCTACGTCGGTAAAAACAATGTTTACATGATTGGGGCTTTGATCATTCTATTAAGGCGAGCTATCGCAGAGACAAAATACCAGAAACCACCATTATTTGATCAAAGTTATGGTTCCTTGAACATGAGAACAGCAGTTCCTTGTGAATAATTCACTCAGCAGTTATCACATCAGTGTATTAAAAAAAAAAAAAAAGATATGACTCATGAAGTCAAACCTTTAAAGTCTGCAGACATGTAGTGAGTATGCAGCTGAGAAGGTTTAATAGCCTCACTTTATCATCGCAAAACTGTGCTCATTAGACTATAAGGAACTGCACAATGGGTTCTGGAAGTAGCAGGCTGGCTATGCCCATGAAGCTAAATCAATTTTTTCCTTTACTCAAAATCAGTCCAAAATCCAGGGTTTTAGCTTTTCTTCAACCACAAGCAGGGAAATAGCTTTTATGCTAATTTACGACGCCCCACACATATATTGTCTATAATTATCCACTTACTCCTTAACTATACCTACCTGTTTCCAGTGAGGGAGTGAGAGCAGGGTACGTCCTGGACAGGCTGATAGGTCCATCGCAGGGCAACACGACACACGACTATGCAACACACTCAGACTAAAGGCAACTTATTCTCTGAGCGAGGAAGCCGGAGTATCCGGAGAGAACCCGCTCATGCCTTGGGAGAACATGCAAAAACTCCATGTGAAATCATCTGGCCGAGATTCAAACCCAGCACCTTCCTGGTTGAAACCATCGCTACTTAAAACCAGGTATTTGCATTCACTTTATAAAACGACACAGAACCTTTTATTTCTTTTTTTTCCTCACTGTCCCAAACCCGACTAACATTTTACAGTTTTAGTTACTTAGGATGATCAATATTATTTATATTGGCTAAGTGTCAAAATAAGTGAGGGAAGGAATATTTTCAGACAAATCTTTAACTTCAAATTCAAAATTTACATAAGTTTGTGTTGTCTTAAAACTACATAGAAAATGTGCCTCTTGTTAATTTAGAAACTGTTCAAAAGCTTACAAAGCTATGACGCCGTCATCAAAGCGTCCCCATTCTGTTTAAAGACATTGTAGTATTGTGTGAGAAAACAGCTTGTGTCAATTTACATAGAGTAAATTTACACAGCAAATGGTTTCATCTGTTGGAAGTATGTGAACTTACATAATATTTATATATATTTTTTGTTTAAAGTGGGACACTGAAAAATCAGTTTTAAAGGGCTAGAAAAGCACTGTTCCTTCACCCTCAACCATACCTCAGAAACAATTGGTATCCCTTCCTCTTTGGAAACAAAGGGTTAGACTAGTTGACAAGGTGTAAAATAAAAAGGAATTTAGCATGTATTTAGACACATTACTTAGCTCCACATGTTAATTATTATATTTTTTAATAATCTCCTACATTATTGTTGTGGTGTGGTTTAGCCACAAACAGGCAATTATAGCTTCTCAGCGGCTACTACTGTGACACCAATGACCCTAAGGTAGACTTTCCCTTAAACTGCTTTCAAGAATAAGTTTAATAAAATGACACATTAATGTGTGTGCTTACCAAAAATGTTGGGACAAAATACCCATCTACAGGGTTGCAGATAGCACCAGAGATAACTTTGTACATATTACCGTTTAAATAGGTTTGCAGCATTTGAAAGTTCCTCAGGAAAAAATGTCTCTTTTGTTCCAAACGAAAATTGTTTTAAAGTGGCTGAATTGGTTTTTGATTTCAAATTACGGACTAATTCAGATAGATAATTGTGCACATACCACGGTCTAATTTTGAATAATAGAATTGTCACCGTTTACTCATTGCTTTTATTATTTTCTTCCCCAGCCCCTTTCTCTGCAGCCCTACTCCTTTCTCAGTATTGCAATAATGCATACACTCATCTTCCCCCCTATTCTGCTGACTCTCAGCAGGACGGGGATTATAGCCTTGGTTTAAACCTTTCCAATGCTGCTGGCTTCATCCTCTCTGCCAAGCAGAGTCTAAAATGAGCTTCTGGAAGTTAGATTATCAGCACCATCTACACCCCTCTCGGTGCAAAGCTAATGCTTTAGTGGAGTTCATTACACTGTAAATGTCATCTTTAAGGCAATAAGTCA